>NC_056743.1:189108101-189223101 GCF_019279795.1 Protopterus annectens
CTTCCCCCGGGCCGCTTTTGCGATTCACTATTATCTGCCTCATTTGCATGGAATTGACTACTAATACATGGTTACGGGCGGACACCGCCACCACTCCTTGACAACCATTGCGCTGGTTGCAGCTTTACATACATACTATGGTGTGTGGTGGCTGTGCAGCTGATTTGTGTTCTACTGCTCTTTTAGGACATTGTCATATTATTTCATTGCTTTGCAACTTCTGTGCACATATCCCGGGTCTGCTGTTCTTTCTACATACGTGCCATTTATGTCATTTTTACATTTTGTGCATATTTTCTTTGGACATTCTCGGTGCCTTTCCACATTGGCATATTGCACCTATATGATACCTGACTTTGACAGCCTTCCGTTACTCCTCCGGTATGTTTGGGTAAATGTAAACCATTTTTTGGTTTACATTGCCGCGTTCTTACGCTTACTCGCCACTTCGTGGATCGCTATTTGCCCTCATTTGCATGGTGCAATACCGCACACAGTGTGTTTTGCATACCTACGCCGGGGGCGGGGACGGTCCGGTGCACGTGGAATTCATTCATACCTGAATCGCTAAGCAGCCATATTTGGCGTTATAACGCCGACGCTATGCTGGCGCCTGGCGCAAGGTTCATGAATCCCGGGGACAGTTTTAAATATTTCTTCCAACTACTGATTACATTTTTACCAAAATGTTAATTTTTTTTAACAGTTTGACAATTACATAACTAATACACAATTACTTACCTACACTAATTCAGCATAATTAGAGCTGGAACCAAAAATAATGTTAACACTTCCTTCCCACCCATTAATATTAATGCCGTAAATACACCTCTGTATGTTTAGTCTTCTTCATTTTAAAGGTTTCTTTAAAACACTGTATTTTTTCTAAAAGCTTCAAAACAAATTTGCTTTTTACACAGAAAAGTGTTCACATGAATAAAGATGCATAAAAGTTAATTTCAGCCTTTAGACATGGTCTTTAAATTGTTCCATCTCATTATATTTTGTTTCTCATCTGCTTTTATTTCAAGATGCTGTATTGCTGTGTGGCTCTTCTTTAATTCATAAATAAATAAATTTGGGAGTATGATTTGCTTTAATTCTGTTATCTTTTAGGACTTTGTTTATCATTGCAGTTAAATTGCCCAATTTGTCTTCTTGAACAGATGGCTGCTATAAGGCCTTGAGACAACCTCCATGGCTTCTTGACTCAGGGCATCTCATACATAGATCCAGAGAACTGCAACGTGCAGTATTTAATTAGTTCACCATGTTATATTACCAGATTAATCATAATAACAAATCGCACTAGACAGCTAGTCAATCACAAATGATGAGGGAGGGAGAAAATAGTTACTTGTGATGTGCCAGGCTGAGGAGCTCACAAATTAGCCTGCCACATTCCTTGCAATATCTTAGTGCAAGAAGTCTGGACAAAGCTAAACTAATGGCAGAACCAAGGCCCCAGATTAAGTTTAAATAGTAAGGATTGCTCTTATAAACTTCAAAAGTAGCTAAAATAGTAGGCTTTGCATTGGCATGCATTTTCTGAAAGATATGAAGCTGAAACTCAAATGTATATTATTATTTAATTACTTCAATCCTCAACATTTTTCCAGAAATCCACCATTTTTATGAGGAATAGACAAAAATGTGAGGAAACAATCTGGATAGTCTGTAACATACTGGATAGTTGAGAGGTACGGCCTGTTACCAGTTCACTCCATATCCATGCACACGTATATGCAAATCAGTATTTATATACATAGTTATTCATTGGTCAATAATGTTTCAAACAGATGTCACTGGAAGCAACATAACCAAAACCAAATAATTCAAGAGCCAGAAATCCAAAAAGCACTTTGAAATACAGACTGAATGAAAATGCAAAAACACAGAGCATTTATAGTAACAGATAACTGCTTGCTTGTGTGCCCCGTATAGTATACGGCACCCTGCATAGCCTTTAATGCTAACCCTCAAAACCCTCAATACCAATACAAGCCTTACATTTTTTTTTCTGACCCACAAGTAATAGACATACAATAATTAATGCAATCATATTTAATCAAATGGAACTTCATTCAGTGCAACATTTAACTGTATCAAATTAAAAAAAAATAACTTGACCTCTTGTTCAAACTGTTTGTCAATCAGTAACCAAGTAACAGACATGCACAAGAAGTAATATAATCACACACAGTCAGATGGAACTTCATCCAGTCTGCAATATAAGCACAAATCAATTTCACCTTATATATTTTCTGGGCAAAATGCTAGAACCATACCCCTTCATAATATGAAACCAGGGAGTTTCTGGATCATAATGGGTTGGAGGCCCTGGACAAACCATCAGTATTTGTCTTGGCTAGGGTGGGCTTGTGGATCACTGCATACTAAAAGGTTTGGAAGAAAAATGTCTTCCAACACAACCTTGTTGTGCTGTTAGTTTGCCTATTTAACTGTTACAAATGGGAATAGTTTGTTAACAAACTGAAGTGCCTATCAAACAAATAGTACTTCAAGCAGAAAACCCATAATATTTGTAGACACTCTTTTTCAATAGCTGAGAATCTCCTTTCTGCAATCCACAGCTACCAATGCAACCAGGACATAGGGTGCTCCTCACCTTCAATACCATAGGACAGTACTGCCTGTAAAACCTATCTGTTTTGTGTCAGTACACATCATGACTTCTTTAGTAAAATCAAATTTAATAACACAGGTTCAGAAGATATGCTCCTTTTCAGTTCGTTAAATGTTCAATCTGCCTCTAGAGACTATTGGGCCTTGAGCTTTTCCTTTTGTGAGATTAGTTAAATGACTGATAATAACTGCATTATTAGGCACAAGCTTTCAATAGTATCTACTGGTCAAAGATTGGCTTTCATCTACTTTCATTTGAAGTTACAGGCCATTTTTTATAACCTCTGTTTATCTCTTTTTTTAACCTGCAGTCTTGCTACTAATCTTTGTATTGGTTACCAAAAAACGTGGCTTCCTCCATACAGCCTTTACTTTTCTAAGGATTTAATGTCAAACCTGACTATATTATAGATTCAAAAACAGGCTGACATTTAGGCTACTATGATTCCCAGTCCACTAAATTAATGACTACATCATCCAGACATACAGCAGCATATCATGGATCAAGCTTCAGAATTTCTTCCACGTACACTCATTAGTAAGTACTAGGCAATTAGTCTGCAGGCTGCTACACTCCTATCCAAAAGCACCCTATCCAAAAAGCTCCCTCTAGCCTCAAGAAGAGCAAAAATAGATAGATAAGCAAGACAAGACAAAGGGAGAATTTGAGGCTGCCCATCCAATTATCTAGGTTTACCTTGAAGGTGGCAAAGGTGCTACTCTGCATAACATGTACTGGCAGTTTGTTCCAGAACTGAGGGATACATTGGGATATGAATCCATCATGCCAATGTGTCTTATTTGTCTGCTCATGAAGGTTTAGTCCCTTTAACTGAGAGGAAGTCAAATAGGACTGGATCTTTCATTGCTCAAAAGGCTAGACACAGACCTTCATGTAGGTCATATGGTAACACTGAGTACTAAAACAGACCATCAGGAATTTCAAAAACTGTTTTTCTTTGACAGAGAGGAAATTGGTGTCTGTCTGTATTGCTTTAAAAAGTACCTGGCCTTCCCCTAAGTTGTCTAAAACCCCATCAGTTCAGAGCATGAGATACCCATCACACTTTGAAATGATATTCAGGTTTCAGAAATCATTACAAAATCTGATACTTTCCTTGTGTTTAGGGACAAGTATTTCTGATCCACACTAGTAACTCTGACACTTTTAACATGTCTAGTTTAAACAATTTTTAACTTCTCGTATTAACTGTCTTTGTGAGTCTGATATCCTGTAAGGCCTCAATCCAAACTTAACAGAGCTTGTCACTATATTATATACTATTAGTTTAGTTCTCCTAGGCACCTCTAAATACACTTCCTTATTTCTTAATAAAAAATAATTTCTCATCTCCTGCTTTAGTACTTCCGACAATAATTTCTCTATCTATGCTTTAGGCAGAAATTCTTTAGGTTCCCTTGTATAAACCAGCTTGTAAGCACTCTGCAGATGTCTCCACTTTTTTCCCATGGCTTCAGCTCATTATAAGGTGGTGAGTTTCTTCTGTCTTTTTCTTTCCTGTCTGTTTGACTTTATAGTTAACTATAATTATACTTTCCATGACCTCAAACTGTCCCTGCCAGTTGACCAACAACGTTGCCCTTTGTGAAGGTCACTAGCAATACTTGATCTCTGGGGTTAAATTTTGTAATTCAGACATTCCTTACATAAATGTGCTATTGCATGTTCTAGGCTGTATACATGTGCTGCCTTAGTATGGACATTACCACCTTTAAAGTACCCTAAAATAGTTGGTCTACAACAGTTTTAAATGATGTATTTTGCTCTTCCCAAGTTTCCTTAGCAATTTCAGTTAGCTCTTTCAAATGCTTGCACTATAGAAGTTCAAATGGGGTAAATACAATGGAGGTTTGTAGTACCTCTCTGATTGCAAACAGCCAGTCTCAGCTGTTTGTCATCTGTATCAATAACTTTACTTAGCACTGATGTCAGTCATTATTAAACTTCTCTACTAATCAATAAGTCTGAAAATAGTTGACTGAGGACTTCAACTGTTGACTTTAAAGCACTGACTTAACTGATGCAGTGCATTTGATGTAAATAAAATGTGCTGGTGAGTATCTTCCTATAGATAACCACTGTGGACAAAAGACATGCTAGTTCCCTGGTAAGAGCCTTAACATTAGCTTTGCATAACTGAACTGCTTCTGGAGGTGTGGTATCACACTCTGTTATGACTAGATTTTACTAATGACTCAATGATGTCCACAGCAATACATTCAAAGGGTACTTCTGTGATAGTCATTAGGGAGTTTTATATTCTGGATAAGGTGCAGTTTTTGCTAGCATTCTGGACAAGAAGCACACGTTTTCTATCTCCATCCATTTAAGTGTAAAAACCCGACACACATGGTGTCTATGGATTCTCCATCCTCCCCCATTTTCCAGAGTCCTTTAAAATGGGAAACACTTTTTCTAATATTATATCACAACTTTAAATAGGAGTTATATCCATAGGATATAACAGTTTTCTGTTGTCTGAGTTCCTACATGTGTAAGGACATAGACAGAGTACTCTTTTCTGTCACTGTGATGCATATTACCATCACTTTTTGATTGTTAGTAAACCTTATTTTTTGGATCCCAAGGACCTCACTTTATTGTTGCACTATTGGCATCCAATCAACTGATTCATTACAGGATAATGATAGCAGGGTATTCCTGGGCTAGGAGATAGCCCTACAGTCCAATTGTTCCTGGTCAGGAATTCTGACAAGCCCCTGTTCCCCAGTGAGAGTTAGGCTGTAGGGAAAAGGACAGGTTTATGGTCATAGGGGTAGCCTATCCTATCCTTTTGAGAATACCCTGTTCTCCCTCAGCAGCTCCTTCAAGCTCTGGCACTGCTGCCTCCTGATATCAACTTCCCCCACCACTAATGTGAATGCACCATGACATTGCAGGCTGAGCAAGCATGAACCACAATAGGATAGGCAATAGCTAGTCTAACTAGGTGGTGTCCTTATGAAAGCCACAGCTCTCTCTCTCTTCCCCTTGGTGGACAAGCTGCTGGCAGTGGCCAGTCATTCTCATCCTCCCCAGTCAGCTCCACCACATAACTGAGCAGCTATTTGAACTTACCTGCTGCATAGTCATTACTTTATCCCTTTATGCCATTGACTCACCCATGGGTGTTACACACTACTGAAAGCTTTGCAAGGCTTCATACTTTTATATCATTGACTCTCCCATGGGTGATACACACTACTGAAAGCTTGGCAAGGCTTTATCCTTTTATACCATTGCCTCACTCATGGTTGTTACACACTACTGATTGACTCACCCATTGTTGTTACACCCTACTGAAAGCTTGGCAAGGCTTTATACCTTTATGCCATTGACTCACCCATGGGTGTTGCACACTACTGAAAGCTTGGTAAGGCTTTATCCCTTTATGCCACTGACTCACCTATGGGTGTTACACACTACTGAAAGCTTGGTAAGGCTTTATCCTTTTATGCCACTGACTCACCTATGGGTGTTACACACTACTGAAAGCTTGGCAAGGCTTTATCTGTTTATGCCACTGACTCACCCATGGGTGTTACACACTACTGATTGACTCACCCATGGTTGTTACACACTACTGAAAGCTTGGCAAGGGAAATCATGCTTCGAGAACTTAGCAGAAGTTGAATTTCTTTTCTTTCAAAAATGCAATACATTTTCCGGCTTGTCTGTTACACAGTAAAACAAGGCTGATTCAATTATCTTAGCTATAGTTTTATCAAACTCCAAAGGAGCTACATCTTTGAAAATATACTTTTCCGTTTTCATATTTCACTAATAGCACTGTCTTCATTAATGCAGAACTAAGCAGTGCAACTCCATCACTTACATTTGTAATAAACACAATACTTGTTGCATTTTTTGTTTGAAGGAAGATATTTTCTTTTTTACTATATTTTTAGCCCTGTATCATTGATAAGCACTCCACTAAAACTACTTGATTATAAGAGTTCTTGGAATAACTCTGCAGTGCTCATTTTCTTAAACCACAAGGTAAAGCTCTTTTAAACCCATGTACTTCTAAAATTATTTGTACTTTTGCTTTACTACAGTTGTCAGGATCAAGCCAAAGCTACAAACTATGTTTTAAATCATGTATCTGTCATCTGTCAGGTGTATCCATATTAAAAGTCCAGTTATACAGTTGTATTCCTTGTACTTCAGATACACCAGCCTTGACCACACATTCTTTGCTAAGTCTATCATAGTCCATGCAGCCACCATCTTCCCTGTCCATTTATGTTTTCAGTACTTCTCCTCTCAGCTGGAATCATGATTTTTTTCTGCCCAGGATGCTCAGTTTTTAGCTTTTTGTGGTGGCATAGTGCTCAAATGTCACAAAACAGAGTTCCAAATAATCATCTCTGGTTAATTTCTTCACAACTTTTTCAACCCTGGAGTTGGTGGCTACACTGGTCAACATAATTTGTTGTTGCTAGGTTTTGTTAATTCTCCAGTTTTAATAATTACCTACATGGCTGTCATTACGATCTAAACCTGCCAAGAAAAGAAGAGGTACAATGCTGTGAGGAACTAATAGCCCAAAAATATTTTGCATTTAACAGTGGAAGTACTGATAGAACTGAAACTTTACAGGTCTCTGGTCAAATGCCCACTTTCTCTACTAGTGTAAATGCAAAAAAACCCTGGAGGCAGGGCATATATAAAAACACAGGCTTGTTTTCACAAGTCAAAATGATAAGTGAAGCTTTTCTCCCCATGCCTCTGTTGAAAATGGGTACTTTCTGGCCCAATCAGACTATTCAGGTAAACAAATGTCAAATAAGTAAATAAATAAATAAATATTCAAAATAATAGCCCACTTCATTTTGCAATCTCAAATAAAAAATGTACGGTACATTTGGTTGTTTTCACCCAATATTCCAAGTCCCATATCAAATTCAGGATAGGGGCTGTTTTTGAAAGGAAAAAGAAAGTAAAAGGCTCCCCACCACCACACACAGAGGAATATAGCGGCTCAGGACTTGCAAGATTGACCCTTCCACCTAATCTCAAAGGTTGCCAGGTTTCCCATCTTTCTGCATAAAATTCTCTCTGTTCTGCTAGGTGGATTTGTAGCCTATAAACATATTTTTCAGTGCAGAAAGTATATAAGACTGCCACTAGGTAAGCTGCTAAAACCATCTGCACCACTGAACTTGCAGCCAGTTCTGCTGTTAAAGAAAAAGGACACTTCATATGTTCATGTACTTCAGGCTTGTTAAAGCCATTTTACTTTCATACATATGGCTTTCTTGCCCATGAACAAGTTGTCCAGCTTTAATGTATGGCTTTCTTAGCCATGAGCAAAATTTTTAAACTTTCTCTGGTCCACTGTCCTGTTCAGTTACTCACATTATTTTAGTAAAACCACTTACACTGCTGTTTAAACCTTCCATTACCTCCACTGTAAATAATTGCTATTCTTGGGATAATAACTCCATCTGTGAGGAGTTATAACCTACTATGCTCAGGATCACAGTCCCCTATCCTATCCCCAATTCACACCCACCTTCTCACTATCTAAAGTTATGCTGAACATATCCCCTCCTCACAATCCCGCTACTACCTCATTATCCAATAGCACTCACACAAACCCTTTGCAATCTTATGTCACTTTCCTTCCACATTTCTTCTTTTCTTCTTCACTTATTTTTTTCTTCTGTATTGTTCTAACTTTGCAATCTATACTTTTATTCTCCTCTTCCCCTTTGTACAAAATTCACTTCCTCCTCAGCAAGCCCTTCAGTTTTACTCTTCTTTTCATAATAATAATATCCACAAACTTTTATTATAGACATCACTCACTTAATCACTTTCCTAATATCGCCTTTAATTCACAATTTCACCATACCACACCACAGTATATTGTACATTTCTCTGACCAACTATACTCTATTAAAATCTTAACCTTTATCCATCTCCACAATAAGGGACCGCCCTCCACCCTGCCTGGAATCTCCAGCAATCCATTCCTACTCTCATCTATTTTCTCGGCATCTTCCTCCCTTCTCCTTTAACCTCTTTTCCTTTGCATTCAACTATAATCTCCCCCTAACTACTGTAAACCCTTTGCATCTTCACGTCTCTACTACTCATTTTATGTTATCTTGCTACCTATCCTGTTGTTGTCATACTTTATTCAAATTAACATACTACCAGCCACCCCACCTATACTCAGTCTAAACTCTCCATCATATCTATTTCAGCAGATTTATTTTATGTCAAACCTAGTCATCTTTTTTAATGCAAAACATCTAAACAGTCAGTTCACTTTGACATAACCTTGAATAAATTCATATCCATTATTAAAAAAATAAACTAAGTCTAATCCTCTCTTCTCTAAAAACACTCTTTATGGTGACATCCCTCCTAGCCCTGGCCCCTCACCCTCATCCATTCCACCATCCTCTGTCCTTAACTCTAAACAATCAGTTCACTTTGACATAGCCTGGAATATATTCATATCCTTTATTAAAAAAAAAAAACTAATCCTAATCCTCTCTTCTCTAAAAACACTCTTTGTGGTGACAGCCCTCCCAACCCTGGCCCCTCAGCCTCATCCATTCCACCATCCTCTGCCCCTAACTCTTATACAACACCCACAAAACATCTTCTTACTTCCATTAACATTTGAAATATTCTAAACAAAGATACTTATCATATAAACGATGCTGAAATTCTCTGCCCTGGTTACAATATAATTCGATGTGAAAGATTACAAAAAAGGGGGAGGAACTGCAATTCTGTATATAATTGTCTAAGTTTTTCACCCCTCAAAACTAACACATCAACCTTCCAAAATGCAGAACCTTTTGTCTCTCTTCTCAATGTTAATAAACATAAGAAGCTTTGTACGGTTGCCCTCTGCATACTACCAGGTAATAATATTAGAATATTAGAAAAAATTATTTGCTGGATGACTACAAATATTACTAGTACTACTGAAACCATTATCTTAGGCATTGTTAACACTGACTGGTTATCTGTGACATCTAACACCACAACTACTACTCTACTTTTTACTTGCATGGGTTCAAACTGCTGATCTCTTCCCCTACTCACCTCAACAATATGACTCATTAAAATTCTATCCTTGACTGGATACTCTTCTCTGAGCTCAGCAAGTATGCTATCTCAGGAGTACTACCTGATTTCCTTAATAACCATCACCCTAAATTCACAAATAGAGAAATCACCTTCCAGCTAAAAAACATCAATACAGAACTGCCTGAAATCTTTCTAATTTTCATCCTGATATACTCGGTGATCTATTAAAATCAATCAACTGGTCTTCACTCAAATCGCTACCCCTAGACAAAGTTGTCAACAAATTCAACAATATATTCATGAAACTTTAAATACCCCTCCACCTACTAGAAATAACTAAGTAAAAAATACTCAACCCCCCTGGTTGTCTCATTCTACAAGATTTCACATGCAAAAATGTGAAAAAACATAGAAACAGTGACAGAAAGACAAAACCCCTTGACTTTTACATCTACTTCACCAAGAAGCAAATTCGCCTAGACTAAAACAAATATTAGTGTGACCCACAATATCATCATTATCAAAATTAAAAGAAATTCTGGAGCTCAGTTAAGAAAATTTTTCGGCTTGGCTCTCCTTCTTCACCAAACCCCTATCCAGATTTATCCCCCCTCCCCCCAGAAACAGCTACCAGGTTAAACACATTCTTCATCAGTATCATAGTCCCTCTAACCTCCATCTCTCCCCAACCATTTAATCTACCTCAAAACTCCACTAGTCCTGACATCTATGTCTTCAGTCTCCAACCAGTCTCCACATCGTATGTTAAACAGTTACTAAAGAAACTTAAACCCTGCTCTCCTTTTGTTGATGACCTCCTTGTTAACTCTATAGCATATACCCAGTCTCAATTGTCATTAACAGATCTATTCAAGACTCCCATGTCCCTGCCCCATGAAAAAAATTATTCATTACTCCCCTCCATAAAGGAGCTCTGAATTCTTCTCTAACGTTAGGCCAATTACCATCTTATTTCCCCTTTCTAAGATCCTGTAAAGTGCATTCATAAGCAACTCCTTCAGTACCTCTTGCAAAATAATCTCCTAACCACAACACAGCATGCTGTCAAACCAAGCCATAGCACAACTACAGCTCTCTTCAACTTTTCCATCACCATTTATAAGGCTAAAGACCAAGGAAAGTTTATCAGTGTTTTTCACACAGTGTCACATGACAAACTTCTGACTGAAATGCCCTCTTTGGGCCTTTCCAAACCAATTCTTTAGAGTTACCGTTCTCTAACTACTGCTCTGAAAGATATCTATCTGTCAAATGGCTCTCTAACTACCTGTCTGAAAGATATCAATCTGTCAAATTGCTCTTCCTTCTCTTCTAGTTAAAATGGTTGTTCCTCAAAGCTGAGATTTTGGTCCACTGCTCTAAAATTTTCATCAATTACCTATGTACCTCCTTTCAGCAAGCATGTCTTATTTAGTGTACAGATAAATCAGGTTTCATCTGCTTATCTGAGAGACCACTACAACTACTATCCATGTCACAAATTACCTTCAACTCAGTCGATCTGTGGCTACATCAAAACTAACTTTTACTTAATTCCAAAAAGACTCAACTACTGCTGTTTTTCCAAAGTCCCATACCAATGCTAAAAGTAACTTCCACATTACCTTTTTAAACAATACAGATATACTGAAGTAGTTACCATACCAAATTGCTTGGACTCACCATATATGACAGCGTAAACATTTGATATTCACATACAAAACCTATATAAAGATATATCTTCAAAACCTAGATCTACTATATAGAGCAAAAAATCCTTACTCCTTCTAGTAGTATCATCCTAACAAACACTTACCTTTTACCCTGTCTTCTCTGTGGCTCACTTATGTAGACTAACATCCATATCTCTCTTAAATCACAACTGGAGCAATGCTACAATAAGATACTCATATCTGCAGCTAACCTGCCACATAAAGTTCATCATTGCTCTGCATTACATACTCTTAAATGGTTAGAACATCCACATCAACTACCCTATACACAACTCTTTCTAACCCACAAAATACTATATAACCACTCTATCTACTCTTATCACCTCAGTACTTTAACACTATCTCCAAATTTGCCCTCCGCATTCTTTAGACAAAAACCTGATTGAAATCAATAAACCAAAAAAGTATGGGGCAAAGTTCACACTGTATATCCAAATTATGGAACTTTATCACAAACTCAATCAGAACTATATCTAGCCTCCATGTATTTAAGTCTTTTCACAAAGAATTGCTCACTAACTCATGGCTATGCCCATGCATCTCACCTGTATGACATATATTAACAAATACTTTGCATTCCTACTAACCTAACGTCTCATCATACTATCTATCTATACCTTTTAACACCTGCCCTCTCCCCACTCTCAGGGTCATATCTCTCAACTGTACAGATTTTTGTAGAATGTCCAGAGTTTTGCCTCATATTTTTGGTCTGTTCCTCATAAAATCTGTGGTTTGCTGGCAAATCACTGGGGTGATCTGAGAATTAAAGTCAGTAAATAATGACATGCATTTGAGTTTCAGACAATATCTTTTGAGAAATGCATGCTAACATAAATCCTGTTAATCTAGCAACTTTCTAAGTTTATAAGAGCAATATTTAAAATATGTCCATATTTTTAGGTCTTTGGCCTTCATTATTTTAGGCTCTGTCCATATTTTTTGCACTAAGAGGTTGAGAGGTATGTTTAGGGTGGACTTGTATCTTTTTATTTTTATTTCCTAGCATAGTACACTACACATCTGATACTTTCTATATACTGATTGTCATATTTAATCATCATTTTTTTATTTATTTTTATTTTTACATCACTGGTGTCTCCTCATGCTTTATTGTATCCTATGTATTCCATTATCAAACCGTATGCATATATGCTATTTTTTAATTATATTTGTACTACTGTTTTATTTGACCTTCTTTAACTCTGTGGAGCTTTTCTCCACAGGCTACCACTGAAAATGGGTATTTATTACCTAATCAGACTTTCCCAGTAAACAAATGTCAATAAATAATAATAAATAATACAGGCCTCCCGCAAGTCCAGCTTCAAGCTCTATAAACAAACACTTCTTCAAAGCACATTCTACTAATAAGTACTGACTCCATTATCACACTCCCTGCTTCCAAAGTGTTTTTTTTTAAATGATCTACCTAATGAGTAACTAATTTCCTGATCTGCTGCTTTCAGGCAGCCTCATTACATGCAGCACTGAACAGCTGTCAATAAACCTTGTTAGGTAGCTAAATGCTGTGAGAATATGTCCACTGCTCCTTATTGCAGTACATTTAAATGTACCTTGCACATTTTCCAGGCAACATGCAATATAGTAACTAAGATGGGGGAAAGGGGGTGTCTTTCCCAACTGCAATTTGTTTATAAATGTGACTGGTAGTTACCAGTCATGTTCAAGATTCATTTAAGAAGCAGTGGCTGCTATCACATCTCCTGAAATGAATGAATGAATGAATGTACTTAGTAGCTTTTTGCATTAGCATCTATAGCAAGGAGGATGGCTAAGCTCTTTTTGGGTTCTCAGCTTCAGAAGAATTTTTTTCACCTTCCAATTAAAGGGATGACAATTTGAAGACTGTCCACTGCACTACATGACCAAGCTATGGTTCTGGCATTCACTGATGTGCAGAACAATTGATGTACATTACTTTGATTTCTGCATACTGAAACTTACTAATAAAAGAAAAAAATCACAAAAAGTGAACATACATTTTCTATTGCAATCACTCAAGGGAAAAAAAAAACGAATAAAACATTCAGACATAATTTTTTCTGAATACTTAGGCAAAAAGTTTTTTCTCGAGGAAATATGTAGGGGTGGGGTTGGGGTAGTGCTAGCACACAGGTATGGAAGGATAGCTGGACTTCACCCCCCCTGTATCACCTTCCTAATGAGTGTTAACCAGGACACTAGTCCTGCCACTAACCTCAACCCTACACCTTACCACAGAAAAGCCCTTTTTTGTAAAACTAACGCTAATTAGACAAATTAGGTCTGAATATACTGACACGGTTTTAGTTCCAGGATAGTAAGAAAATATTGTAAAAAAAAAAAAAAAAAAAAATTATTTTCTTTATGCGATCTTTTTTTGTTTTTTTCTGATTTTCTATAAGTTTCTATTTTTTCTTTTTTTTGAAATGCAAGCATTGAGTGGTTACGTTTCACTGTTTTTTTGCATTTCGATTGTTTATCATAAACGCATATGTATGGATTTATAAAAGCAGACAAGTTATTACAGGAGGCTGGGAAACTAAACACATAAACAATGAGTAGTTAATTTATCTAAAAAGGAAAATTGGATTTTTTAATTTCATTTTTTACTAATGAAAAACGAAGCTTAAGGTTAGATTGTGAAAACTAGCATAAAGTCAGGTATTCCGCATATGCATTCCCACTCTATCAGTTTCTAGATGTAGTTTAAATTTATGCATACTGCAGCTTTTTTGTATGACTAATAGCAATTTCTTCTAAATGTATGAATATGCTGTCACAAACCTGTCATTTTTGTTATTATTAATTTGCATTTTAAACAGAAGAGGACTGTAGTATGTCAGTGTCATGTTAATCACACTTGCCAGTATAACCAAAGGAAACTGGATCCTATATATTGTTGATGCTTACAGATAATTAACCCCCTCAATGATCTATATGAGAAAGGTTTTAATGAGAGTGATTTTAGTCAGTTGTCATTAATTCCCCAATCTTATTTTTGTTTTAGCAGAATAGTTCTGTATTCTAATGAAGTCAAGCGT
The DNA here is from genome assembly GCF_019279795.1 of Protopterus annectens. Lineage (NCBI taxonomy): Eukaryota > Metazoa > Chordata > Ceratodontiformes > Protopteridae > Protopterus > Protopterus annectens. Next base: position 189,122,606 of record NC_056743.1, read on the forward strand.
TTGCTAAATAAGAGCTGCATCACCCTCCGATTGGTCTTTTCTCCACTTTATGAAGGGAAAGTAGCAGTAGCATCTCTGCTTATATATGTCCCATGATGAATATGGTCAAATGGACTTTTCTAGAAAATGTTTTCAAAATTGTAGATACTTATGGTGAAAGTCAATATACCTATGAACAAATTTACCCAAATATCTAGTCTTATCTGCAATTTTGTACAACTACAATTTAGCCGTATCTGTGCTGTCAGTTACTCCCCTATCAAATGGTACTCTAATGCATTTGTTTGCAGTATGGTTCAAGTACCTGGCGAGATATACCTACTTACATCGTTAGCTGTTTTTGGAATGCAGCTGGATTAGCTTGATAGGGCATCATGTTTGACTGTGCATCCAAATCTATATCTGCCTGCCCATTTAGTTACATGATCACAATGACCTGACTTTACCCAAGCAAAAGAATAAATAAAATAAAATAAATTAATAAAAGAATAGCAAAGGTCATAGTCCTGGCTGCCATGGTATACTACTTGGGTATCTGAGTTTGTTAAATACTATCCCTTATAGTTTAACTGGTTGATTTCATAATGTAATTCTCTTGTTAGCCTATATCATCAGAAAGATGGTCAAAAGAACAACCATGTTTAGGAAACAGGTTAATCCAGTTCTATTAATTTCATAACTTCTTTTTAATGTCATTATTCTTACATGCCTTTACATAATGTTTTGGCATTTTCTGGGACCAGTTTAGGTCTATTATTGTGGAAATTAACTGCTAAGTACTGTCTAAATAAATCAGGTTTGTTACGGCTTGTTTTCTGCTATCAGGGATGCTTTTACTTTATTAAGGATTTACTGAAAAAATAGTAGTATTGGTTATACTATGCTTACTTTAACACTGCTTACAATTACTGCTGGAATGTTATCCAGTCCACTGCGACTTGTGTAAGAGCATTAAGTAAATGTAACAGTAACTCATTCTTTCAGTCTTAAAGAGACCTTTATGCCTTTCTGTTTATCAAGGGAAGTTGACATGGACTAGTTTCAAAAGCTTTATTATACTGGTTATTTATGTGGTTGGATGGTTTTCAGAAACAACTTTCTTAGTGAATAAGGCATATTTGTGAAGTCTGCGGCTCAGAGTACTGTGATTAAAACGTAAACGCCACTTAGGTAACGTCTGGTATGCAGCACATGCAAAACAGAACCCGTGGTGACTGAGAGCCAGTACTTATCTGGACTGCTGTTCATAAAAATAGATGTATACATTAGTGCACTATACAGAAAAATATCAGGATGTATAGCAGAGATATTAGGTACTATAAGCTTAATTTGATCTATGTCACAGCATTTACAATATATACCAGCTAAAAATCACAATCCAAGGTGGATTGTCTGTCCTGTATTCTTGGATACAAAGTTATAGGTTTACTTAATCATTCTCACTGCCAGGTCTTTCCAATAACCAACAGAGAATACACCTATGTTAAGGATTCTGGGCAAGAAATTAAATGTGGTTATTCATCATGTTTTGTCAACTGACAGATTTATTTGCTTGCTTATGTATACTCGAATACCATGGATGTCCAGTTGGGTTGTGGCCCATTTTCAATGGAGGCTGAGGGAGTAAATTTCAACAGTCTAGTATACACAAAAATGAAATACACTGGTGCAAATATTACAATATTACTATAGGAGCAGTGCAGTTAGTACTGTGGGAGGATTAGAAAACCCAGTGGTGGAAGCACATATGATGGGTGTAAAAGCAGTTTCTACTTTAAGGGGGAGAGATATGTCCCTATATGTGGAAAGGAGTGCATGAGGTTTTGCAGTCTTATACTATGTATGTATGCCTGAAGAGAGTCAGAAGTGCCAGAACAGTAGATCTGCCGACCAGTGTTTCATGTGTCTCAGCAGCCTTGATTATGGTATATGTTTTGTATGTATGTGTGTGCATGTATGTGTGTATGTATGTGTGTGTATATATATATATATATATATATATATATATATATATATATATATATATATATATATATATATATATATATATATATATATATATATATATATATTTGTAGTTATTTTGTAATTACACAATGTTTTCCCCTTTTTTTTCCTAGTTATATTGTCTGAATGGGATTGAATTTTATTTGTAGACTCAAATAGTATATAAAAAAATAGATGCAAATTGTTTGCATCATCTTTATCTTTTCTAAATGGTTTTCAGTTTATCTTAGAGGGAGCATTATTTTCTTGTTATTTCTTTTTTTGTTTTTAGTAAGGTCTCTCCTCAACTGTCAATTATTCACTTAGTTCTTCCAGTAGGTGAAAGCTCATCCACCCATTCCTTCTGTGTAAGGGTGACAGGTTAGCAGCAGGAACACCACCATTATTCATTTCAGGGAAGTTTTTTCTTTATGACTCTAATGCCCCAGTGCAGGGGTATAGCCAGAGATTTACTTCGTACACGGACCTAATGTTGTTTGAACCACTACCTGCCTATCGCTTTAAAATGTACTCAACCTTCAAAATGCTAACCCCAGATATATAGAAAGAGGCATGTTATTTTTAACTGTTACCATTTAAATCCATAAAAATCTAGATTTATAGGTGTTTTCATTTTGCACAAGAATTATTTGCATACCTCTATACTACAGATCTTCATTTACACAGTTGTAAGCATTTTGTGTTTTTTGAGTGTTAACATTTCCAGGGCATATTCAGAAAAAAAATGTTCTCATTTGAGTACACTGAGTATGCCTAGCTACACCACTGCCCCAAAGGCCAGATTGCTAATCTAGTATGGATTTAGCTGTGTCGCACTGAGTGCTTTATCCCTCAGTACCATGGAGCTGGCTTTGAAAGAACATTATTAATAATATCTTAAAAATGGCAAACCCAAAAAGCAACTAATCACCTCTCATAAAAGAAGAGTTCTCCTAGTGGCAATAATGTTATATTTTGAGGAAAAAATAAAAGGACAGCCACATACTACATGAATGAAAGCAATACAATGAGAATAAATCCACAGAAAATGTCATGTCCCATTGCTTGCTTAGCAATGATGTGAGTTTTTTAAGCATTCAACAGTCTGCTGTAGAATCACCACAACACTCAGCATAAACCATACAAGAAACTCTTCCTAAACCAAAACTAAAATGGTGAACTTGCAAAATTCAAAACTGATTCTGTCTTAAAACCACCTAAATGAATCACATTTGCATGCATTACAAATGTTACACAGCTGATGTGAACATTTTTAAATATCTGGTTTCAGTAGACTCTAATTCGAAAATAGGGCTCTCTTTCATAAGTGCACTGAGATGCTGATGCAGCAGTCTTATTAAATGAGGATAACAGCCTGAAACTGATAAAAAAGAAGAAAAAAAAAACAGAAATAAAAAGGGTAACTGAAAATGACCAGAATGCAGAAGTAGTTTTATTAACTGAAAATAGGACTGCCTGACCTGCATCACGATGTTAAGTGTTTTATAAGCTCTTCTGCAATATTTATAAGTAGCAGTTGGTTCCTGAAACACTAGTAAAAAAAAAAAACTTACCATACATTCATACAACAAATATCACATTACTTAATAATGCTATATCTTGTGTTTATATCTATATATAGCTATACATATGTGTTTATATAAACATATGTATGGGTTATGTTCATTTGTCAGTTCATTTCATCAATACTCATTACACTGAAAAGTGTAAAATGGTATAGAAAATGACTGCTGGTGTGGTTTTGGAGGATAGGAATTACAATGCAAATTAGTTTTGATCAATAGATTTACCATAATCATTCCATCCGTTATGTTGTTCACCACATCTAGAAGTATATGAGCCAGCAGTGATTCAGTGTGTCGGTGCATTCTTTTTTATCTGTGGTTGTTTGACTATGCAGTTAGTATATTTATGTTAGGGGGATAGAGAGGCTTGCCCCCCTGCAAAAAAGCTTTTGGAGGTTATTTAGTGTGTATGCAATTGTTGAAGAAATGAGTGATGATCAAATGATGCACTGTTTTTTCTTTTCAATTAAGTGAAATGGTGATGCAGTTACATATAATCATGTGTATATAAATATAAAATTTCACCTTGGCTAGCCCCTAAAAAGAGGCCCTTGGCCTAGTTGACAAACCTGGTCAACAAAATGTAAATACACATCTATATATATCTTTATCTATATATCTATCTTTATATATATATATATATATATATATGTATGTTTGTGTGTGTGTGTTTAGATCTCTCTCTATACATAGTTATAGCTAGATTTATGTCTCTCTCTCTCTATATATATATATACATATATATATATATATATATATGTATATATATATATATATATATATATATATATATATATATATGTATATATATATATATATATATATATACATATATATACCCACACATAGATATGTACACACGCAAATGCACACAAGCACACATCATTCAGATTATATTAACAAACTACTACACTTCTAATTCTTTAACATTGTATAGCAATAATATTTTGCAAAGGTGCAAGTAATGCCGGAATTTATTCACATCTTTACCATTTGTACCAGCACAGAAAACGAGTATAGAGGATGTTTATATGGACATAAAGATGTTCATAAAGAATGTTGCCTTATGTTTACAGTTTACTTCTGTGGCTGAATACACTGAGACTGTTAGGAAACCGAGCACTTATATACCTGACACTACTGCAGCTTTAGAAGTATTTTTTAATGTTTGTAAAAACGAAATATGTTCAGTTTTGTCTAGCGAAGATAACTGTAAGATTTTAACTTGGAACCCTCTGAATGTGAGGCTTTGAGAGAACTGAAAGGACTATCTTCGATAGAAATTCGACCGGGCGATAAGGGAGGGGGTACAGTGCTATTAGGTAAAACTGTTTATATTGAAAGAATGCTTGAGATGCTGAGTGATAATGCAGTGTATGTTTTGATTTCTAAAAGTCAGCTGTCTGGCATTATAGAACAATTGGAGTTCTACCTATTTGACTTATGCATGACCAAACTTATTACTGAAGACTTGTATAATTATTTTATGGTTAAGCACCCAGTGATACCAGTCCTGTATGGACTCCCCAAAGTACACAAGGATTTGTTGTACCCCCCCCAATGTGTCCAATAGTTTCTAGTAGAGGCTGGGCTACTGAGCCCCTCTCAATGTATTTAGAGAAACATTTAAGACCAGTTTTGAATACTGTGACTACAGTTTTAAAGGACACAGGTAGTTTTTTACATGATTTGTTTCATGTGACTTGTAATGTGAATCTGAATGATGATTTTATTTTTATCACATTATATATAGCCTCTCTTTTTATGGTGATACCCAATGAATGGGGTATTTAGAATATCAGGTCTTTTTTAATGGTTGGTAATTATATGACGTCAGATAAGACTGATTTAATTTGCATGTTGTTGGATTTAGTTTTGAATGATAATGTATTTATTTTTAATGGAAGCCATTATTTACAGAAGGTTGGCATGGCAATGGGCACAGCTTGTGCCAACTCACCAACCTTGCTCTGGCCAGTTGGAAGCATGGTTTTATACTTAAAAATAATGTTTTTATGGACCACATTTTCTGTTATAGGAGATTCATGGATGATGTGTTTATTTTATGGTAAGGACCGTTAAGCTTAATGAAAGGTTTTATAGACTATTTACACTCCACGACACCCTTTTTAAAGTTAACAGACACTTGTTCACAGCGCTCTATTAATTTCTTGGATATAGCTATCAGTGGTAGACTTAAAACACAATTTTTTAAGAAGGAATGCAAAAAGAATAATTTATTACACTATAGAAGTATGCATCCTTGACATATACCATGCAATGTAGTGAAGGGACAGGTAATAAGAACTATCAGGCTACATACTGATAAAGGTTACTTAGATGAAGCATTAGTTGAATTAAAACAAAGTTTTGTAGAGAGAGAATACAACAGTCATGAGGTCGATAAATGCATAGAAGAACTGTTATCAGAGAGAGAAGGTTTGTGGAGATCATATTTTTCGAGCCCATGTAGACACAAACCCACTAAAAACAGAGACCTAGGAATGAAACAAGGTTAGCTCTAACATACTATAGTAATATTGACATGGTCTGTGATGTTATTAAGAAAAACTGGCCTATTCTGAAGTCAGATGAGCAAACAGAGAAAGTATTGAGTGAGAAACCTAGTTTTACATTCAGAAATAGACCATCCTTGACGAGACAGTTATACTACAAAAACATGAGGGATTTATATATCCCCCTATTAGATCATGAAGGAACGTTTAGTTTGTAAGGCTTGTAGGTTTATACATACAGGTAACAAGTTTGTACAGCCTTGCTGAATTTTGTTATTGAGACTTCCCTTTATGTGGACTGTCTAAGGACTTGATTTACTTTGTATACTATGTGGCATGCCATGCCTATTACAAAGGGGAAACTAACAAATGTTTCAGGGATAGAGTATTAGAGCATTTCAATGACATTAAAAATATGAAAACTATGAATGCCCTAGCCCAGCATGTACTTGACAAGGGATTTAAATTTTTCATATTAGAAGTCTTGGTCACATATTCAAGAGGGGTGACTTTAAGAACTTAACTGAGGTGAAAGAACAAGAGTGGATTATACGTTTGAATAGCGATAAGTCTCCTGGGCTTAATGACAGGGTCTCATCAAAATCAATTTTGAAAGCATGACACCTTACACATTAAAGGTTTCTCTGTTTGTTGCAACCTGTCTGAGTGAATGAGATGCCTTAATTAATACTGCCTGCTGATTAGGCTTTTATTAGTATGAATGAGCTTAGGCTATGTGTGGTTTTAGGCCTGAAGAAGTAGTTGTATAATAAACTGTGAAAGCACTTACCGTGTTTTATTACTTTTATTGTTTTATGGTAAATTAAAGTTTTTTACAGCACTCCAGCCATGGTATACTCTCTTTCTTTTTTGAATATATATATATATATATATATATATATATATATATGTGGTTCTACCTTACTTCGTCGTAACACCAAAACAAAGGCAACCACTTAACCGACGCCAAAACATAGACAAGCTAGATTAACGAAAACTGAAATATCCGACTTTGAAAATGTCGACACCGATATGCTCGACAAACAAGAAAGAACTGCAAATACACGTAACAACACTTAACCATAGTGTCCAAATGTAAAGCAATATCACGGATATCCTTTTCCCAATATCAAACGTAAATCGAAATGACTACAAAAGTAAATATTCTGAAAGAAAACTCCTTTCAAATATGTCCAACTTCCTTAGCTTTCCGAAGTCACAATCGAGCATACACGGTGCAAATTAAAAGCATACCACTGCATGAAATCAAAGTAACGAAAACGTGAAAGTCTGCAAATGTACAATTACGTCTTCAGCAATCTTGCAATAGCTCGAACAAACTCCAGCTGTGAGTAGTTATCAAAGTTGTCAATCACTGACTGAAGCTGACGTTCTCTCATTACCACTTTTCTTTTCTTTGGTGAAGCCACATAACCGACAGAGATACGTACCCTTAGCTCATCCACCCGGTCCTGTTCACGTGTAATTACATGCATTAAATAACGTAAATCAGTGCTTTGTCCCCTAAAAGACACTTCAACCTCCTATGCCAAGCTTCGACTGTGTTTTGTGTTCTAGGTAAACACAGCGTATTTAACTCAGAAACATTCCAGAACTTAATCGGAAATAGCGGCGGAAATCGCATAGATGAAGTAAACCTCGTATGGAATTTCCTACATTTACCATAGACATACCAGTCAGAGAAATATTGAAGAATATCTTTACCATCTGCTGGGAAACACTCTTTCAGTTCATTGAAGGTGTCTTTCACCTTTTCTTCGGGTAAATTATCTTCTTTGCTATTAACTTACAACTCGTTTCGCTACCTATACTGTGACAACATTTCATTCAGCATTATTTGCACATTGTCATTCTTATGAGCCGTCGATTTTAACTACTTTCGGCGTTTTAAACTTTCGCGCTTCTAAGGCTTCAGAATTTCCTGTCGGTGTTGTCAGTTGTCGGTGAACTCAGGTAGAACCATATGTATATATATATATATTTGGAACTTCTGTAACTAAAAACTATGCAAAAATTTGGAAAATAAAACAAAATACTCCTTCCCACATGGGTGTAATGAGCTTTCGTCCCTTTTAATGTATCGGAACTTCTTCAGATGAATCAAATTACAAGGGCTCAGCAATATAACTGTACATAAGTGCGTCATTAACATAAATCCAACAACCAATGCTAAGGTTAGATCGTCAGAATACAGTGAACCAAGACTAAACAAGTACATATTAATATAAATCAGTGAACTATAACTAGATAATACATATTAATGTACAGTACAGCAATATCAAATAAAGGCCTTCAAATAAATTTGTCTGAGAGTTATAGAGTTATCAAAAAAAAGTTGTGCAGAAATATTTTTTTTTTATATTAATATGTACTTGTTTAGTCTTGGTTCACTGTATTCTGATGAGGTAACCTTAGCATTAGTTGTTGGATTTATGGTAATATTAATGACTCACTTATGTACAGTTATATTGCTAAGCCCTTTAATTTGATTCATCTGAAGAAGTTCTGATACATTAAAAGGTACGAAAGCTCATTACACCCATGTGGGAAGGAGTATTTTGTTTTATTTTCTGAATTTTTGCATAGTTTTTAGTTACAGAAGTTCCAAGTATACATTATTATTATCTTCTGATGGTTTTCGGTGTATTTGACATATGTATATGTATGTCTGTGTGTGTGTGAATCTAGCTCTCTCTCTCTCTCTCTCTCTCTCTCTCTCACACTCTCTCTCTCTCTCTCTATATATATATATATATATATATATATATATATATATATATATACATACACACACACACACACACACACACACACACACACACACACACACACACACACACACACATTCACTTTACAAGCTCGATATACCAAGATATTGAAACCCAGTATCTCGAGACTGTAAAAGTGAATCCAGAGAACATCAAAACATCACTTACTCATACAGCACATAAACAAAATCCACTTGTTTAACAAACCCCTCATATCAGCACTAAGCAAAAGCATCAGGAAGGTGTACAGAACTCAGCAAAAGGAATGGCTGATGTGGAATATCCTGCGCCAGGAAAAGTAGGTGCAATATACCAAATGAGCATGTCCCAGAAGGGAAAGCCTGTGCTTCTAATGGAGGGGTATATACTTCATCAAGAAAGAAAAGTGAGGAACCTAACATACTGGTGCTGCAAATGGAAGTGCACACAAGCATGCAAAGGTAGGGCAGTCATGATAAGTTGCGGTAGTGGGGAGGAATTGCAGAAAACAGTGCAGTACAACCATGTTGGTGACCCCACTGAAACAGAGAAATACAAGTTGTGTTCAGAGTTAAGGCACAGAACCGAGATCTCCCAGGACACCCCATGTTTATTAGTCAATGATGCCCTTGGAACCACTGCTATTGACATAATCCCCAATCTCCTCTCTAGAAAGGCCCTTTTGCAACAGGTAGAGAGGGTAAGGAGAAAGGATATCAGATCTGGGTTCAACCCCTCCATGCAACTGCAGGACATAGATGTGGAACAGTTCCCAATTAAAGCAGGTGCTTTCATAGAGAAAAAGGTAGTGGATGCTAGCGCAGACAATGCAGTTATAGTGCTAACAACAGTAAACAACTTCTATGACCTTAGTAAGGCTACCATATGACTTATGGAGGGCACCTTGTTCTACAAGGGGATCATCTGTTGGCAGCTATATAGTATACATGGGCTCATGAAATCTGGTGGGTACAGCAAATCTGTGCCATTGATATACTGCCTCATGAGTAAGAAATCATTACAGGAATATAACTTTATGTGGCACTGTGTATTCCAGTTGATTGTCGAGCATGGACTTGAGACAAGCCTCAGGTACGTGCTTTCTGACTTTGAGGTAGCAATGGTTAAGATCATTAAATCTAACATAAATGGTGCCAAGGGATGCATGTTCAACTTTGGCCAAAACATCTTCCGCAAAGTGCAGCAACTTGGGCTGGCCTCCCTGTACAACAGCAATTATGAGTTTTAGCTGTCCGTGAAGTGTCTGGTGGAGTTGGCTTTCCTACCTGAAGAGGATGTACTGCTGGCATTTACATTACTACAGGAATGGTATCCCCCAGAGGACCGGGAACCGATCAAATATTTTTCAGATTGGTATGTACTTGGCAAGCTGCAGAAGTTCAGTACCAGGACAACAGCACAGTGAGGGTTTCCACCTTTATTTACAAAGCAGTTCTGGAACATGTACAACCTTAACAGCATGTTCCTGCCCTGAACACAAAATTCTGTGGAGGCTTGGCACCGGAGGTTGAAATGTTTACTAGGTTCCAAAGCTACAGATTTATCTCTGCTAATGTCAATACTCTCCAGGGAACAGGACCAGCTGGAGGAACTATGGGTCCAGATAGCTGGTGGTTGTCCACCTTCCCCTAAACGACGGCAAGTACTGAAGAGGCATACTCAGTTTGAAAGTATTTTGAAGCACAGGGACTCTTATGATGCTGTCAGGTTTCTCAGGGCTCTTGCACATGTTAAAGATGTAGGATGTGTTTGTGGTTGGTTTTATGTGTTCTCTGTTCAGTTTAATGATGTTGAATGTTTTCGTGGACTGTATTTGTCTGGCTTATGGTTTTGGACTACAGTACGGGGTTCTCTACTGCACTTGTGCATCACCATGGATGGTAGTCATGAAGGATAGTGCACTACTTGTGTCTGGATGGCAGCAGAGGCTCAGTTGGTGATGAGACTTTTGTTTGCAGCACAGCTTTTAAATAAATGCTTTTTAATGCCCTGCTTTCGATGTTTTGGGCATTTGATCTTTTTGCGTCCCGCTGTTTTGCACTTTCGATGTTCTGTGGATTCGCTTTACAGTCTCGAGATACTGGGTTTCGATATTTTGGTATCTCGAGGTAGTAAAGTGAATCCATATACACATAGATATAGCTAGAGCTATGTCTATACATACACAAAGATATTTACACATGCACACAAACACATATCATTCAGATTATATTAACAAACTAGTACACTTCTAACTAAGTCTTTAACATTGTCTAGCAATAATATTTTGCAAAGTGCAGGTAAAGCTGGAATTTATTCACATCTTTACCATGTAAAATGGATATAGTACCTTGGACATGGCAAGAGTTTACTCCTGCCTAGCCAGGTTTAATCTTTTGAATGAAACAAAAAGGTCACATACTCAGACCAGGAGAGAATAAAGGTGACAATCATCACCATTACATAAAAGCATATCCACACTGTTTCTGCATTTCTGTAGCAAAGGTGCGATTCAAACAGACCATTTACACTAACTCGTGATGGCTGTGAATGAACTTAAGGAAATGAAGTTATAATGAGATGCAAATGAGAAATTATGTAAAACAGCGCATGGCAATGAGTACTTCTCCCACCTGTTTACATTTCAAAGTCAGAATTTTACGCATTTCCACTCCATCCACAGATTTGTTATAAAAGGCAGAATAGCTCATTTTCTATCTACTTTGCAATCCACAATTATGCTCTCATTTGCTGTTAGCCTTGCTTTTTCTTAGTTAAGCTGCTTGTCTTGGCTATGCCAAAACCACCTGCACCCATGGTGCTTGCTGGCCAAGAAGGCAGAGACATAGATAGCTGTTTACTCTCTATAATTCTGATAATTGGTAGATAGTGGGCAGGGATATTGTAAGGGTCTTGGTGGGATGATGTCCTTTCTATCCCTGTGGATTCAAATGCATGTATATTCCTCATTATACTTGCCACAGAGACCTTCAAGAGGCACAATTGTGGCACGTTAGGTATCTCACAGGCTTCTGCCTTGAGTATACTTCAGCATTTCCTGGATGTACCCTTGTCAGGTGTAGAGTACATCAATTTACCAGTGTCATCTCAGGACTGAGCCAGGCCAATGAGTGCCTTTCATGGGCTGTCATGTTTCCCTGAAGTACTTGGTGTGCTAGATTGCACACATGTTGCAATAAGGGTCCTGTCTGGTCAACATGGTGAGTAATAATACAATAAGAAGGGCTACCATTCCATCATCTGCGAGGTAGTCTGTGATACATGGTGGGGCACATCACCAATGTGTATGCCCAGCATCCTGGTAGTACACATGATTTCTTTGTTTTTTTCTCCCCCACCTCTCTATTTTATATCTTTAAGGTGATGCTGGGTATCTACTGGAGCCATGGCTCTTGACCCCATGAGAAATCCAGTGGAACTGAAGAAGATAGTTTAAATCCTGACCTGTAGTGTCATCAAGAGAGTCTTTGGAACCCTGAATAGCAGATTTAGGTGCTTGGATGAGTCTGGTAGATACCCTTCAGTATTACCCAGTGACTAAATGCAGGATGTTTGCTGCATGGTACATACTGCATAACATGATCACATGACACTCTGGTGTTGAAGTGACTCATGCTGTCATTTCATCTGCCAGTTCCAGTCCTACTATAATGACTAATGATGACCAACTGGTAACACTAGTAAGGGATCCCTTGTTGCAGGCTCATGCACAGCATATGGCTGTGCAGGTAAAGATATAGATTCTGCAACTATGGACCATGACATTCAGGTTAGCATTTCCTTTATTGTAAAAAAATGCATATGAGTATAACTGATGCATGCAGTGATATGTGTGTGGCGCATGGTCTGCTGTCACTGTTCATCAGACATTCCCTCTTATCTTTACATATTTTCTTTATTTCAGAATAAGTGGTCATATTATTGTTTAGAAAATTCATGCCTGAATGCTCACTAGCACCACTTCAATGATTTCTTAAGATACCATGTAAGGAATACTTACATTTTAACTATTTGTTTAGGGAGTGTACTTAAGCAAGCCTGTGATGAATCTGCTGAAATAGTAACTGTAATAAATCGCGTTATATCACTGTTTGACTGCTTTGAATTTGCCAATATATATAAACTTGCATTTAACATGAGCTGATACCTCCTACTTGAATGGAAAAGGTACCACATGCTGTGTTCTGTTATACACTGCTGTCTCAGTTTTAACTATCACAATTACAAATTATTTATTGTTCACTGTTAAGGCACTGCATATCAGACTATTTCATTTTTGTCATACACAATCATTTTTGTTGTCAAAGACAAAAAATTCATCGTTTGTGCAATGCTGAGAGTGAACAGGCATTTTACATGGCAGGGTACTCATTTATTTTTAATAATTCTGTAATCAGTGTTTCTTTTAATAGTGTGTATTTGTAGTTTTATGTTCTTGGTAATTTCCAGCTGTAACAATGATAATGCACAGAACATTAATGGTGCAAATCACTGCATTCTTATGTTATGATGTACAGCTTTCTTTACACATTTCCTTGAAATTGTAAACATTAATGTTACTGAAATATAATGCATGAAGTTGAAAACTGTCTTAATACTGGGTTACACTCTCCACTCACATTCTTTCTGCCCTCCCCTCTTTTTTACTTTATGTAATAACTTATTTTCCTTGAAGTTAAACATTGGTATCACTGTGTGAAGGTCAAATTGCAAGGAATACAAATGTGCCACTTGAATCACAGAGGGTCAAGGTCAAATGTGTCATACACCACTTCTAAAGACAGGGTAGGTGATGGTGTAAGTAATTTTGAAGAGGGACTGTCATGAAAGCTGGATGGTGAGTTAGTCCCATGTCATGATCTATTTGATGCAAGTGATACAGATACTGCTCGCACAGTGCTGCAGGGCCAGGATCTGCAATGATCTATTTGATGCAAGTGATCCTACAGATACTGCTCTCACAGTGCTGCAGGACCAGGATCTGCAATGATCTATTTGATACAAGTGATCCTACAGATACTGCTCTCACAGTGCTGCAGGACCAGGATCTGCAATGATCTATTTGATACAAGTGATCCTACAGATACTGCTCTCACAGTGCCGCAGGACCAGGATCTGCAATGATCTATTTCATGCAAGTGATCCTACATATACTGCTCTCACAGTGCTGTAGTACCAGGATCTGCAATGATTTATTTGATGCAAGTGATCCTACATATACTGCTCTCACAGTGCTGCAGGACCAGGATCTGCAATGATCTATTTGATGCAAGTGATCCTACAGATACTGCTCTCACAGTGCTGCATGCAGGACCAGGATCTGCAATGATCTATTTGATACAAGTGATCCTACACATACTCCTCTCACAGTGCTGCAGGACCAGGATATGCAATGATCTATTTGATGCAAGTGATCCTACAGATACTGCTCTCACAGTACTGCAGGACCAGGATCTGCAATGATCTATTTGATGCAAGTGATCCTACAGATACTGCTCTCACAGTGCTGCATGCAGGACCAGGATCTGCAATGATCTATTTGATACAAGTGATCCTACACATACTCCTCTCACAGTACTGCAGGACCAGGATCTGCAATGATCTATTTGATGCAAGTGATCCTACAGATACTGCTCTCACAGTGCTGCAGGACCGGGATCTGCAATGATCTATTTGCTGCAAGTGGTCCTACAGATACTGCTCTCACAGTGCTGCAGGACCAGGATCTGCAATGATCTATTTGATGCAAGTGATCCTACAGATCCTGCTCTCACAGTGCTGCAGGACCAGGATCTGCAATGATCTATTTGATCCAAGTTATCCTACAGATACTGTTCTCACAGTGCTGCAGGACCAGGATCTGCAATGAGAGGTTCTGCTATATGTAGATGAACAGTGATGTGGCCTGCATGAAATCTGTTGTGCTTGTTCCCACCTAGTAATACTACTACTTTCTTGAGAAGCACTTGTAGCGCCATATGACCTGCCACTCACATGTCTGGATAATACCCCATCCTCTTCCTCTTCCCTTTCCCCTTCCAAAACTGGCTTCTGCTTCAGTTTGGTAAGTCCTGGCTAGTGTACAAATGAAGACAGTCATGGATGCTTGATGTGCCATGGTATCATGATTCGATGTGATCATAGCATCATGGATGCTTGGTGTGCCATAGTATCATGATTCGATGTGATCATGGCGTTATCCCTACTCTCTGCCATTTCCATGTAGTGCTAGAAATCCTCACATACACCCTAGAGGACTCTGACCATCTCTAACTGATTCTCTGTGGCAGTGTCTAAACCCTAACAATATCTCAGCACATTGGCTGCTGAGCAGCCAGTACTTTATGTGTTTCCTGCAGTAGCTGTGGCAAATGCCTGCACCTGGTACCCTCATCGTAAAGGTGTCACAGTGAACACTGTTACCTCTGAAATTTTACCATCATTCTGAAAGTGTTTGTATAGATTAGAAGATACTGGTGTAGAAATGCATGGGTTTTCTCCCTATACAAATATGAGTGTAATGTACTTGACTTTGTGATATGCTATCACTTCCTGCAGAGTTACTGACACGTTGTGGGGTGTGAGATCCTGACATTAAATGTGGAGACTGTGTGCCACTTTCCTCAGGATGCCTCATATTTATAACTGTGTTATCATCACCATCAATTGATATCTTACAAATTTATTGCTTAAGTGGAATTGTTTTTGACTGCCATTGACTCTGTAAAGAATAAATAGAATACATTGCTAATAAAAAAAAAAACTAGCATATACTACTGTATGCTAGGTAAGAAGCTATGGAGGACACTTGCCATGTTCATTGTCATTATGTGGAGAAGAGAAGAGTTCACCTATTATTAGTAATTGTCATTATTTACATGTAATCATTCCATGACATCATTCAATTCTCTGTATAAATATGTTACTGTTGTTAATCCAACTTTCCTGAGCAGACATCTCCTGTTGAAGTTGGAAATACCCAATGTCCATTCCCCCTCTGATTATTCCAGTGTGCCATCATTTTCTGTTCCACAGTCATCTCCATGAACAGAGGAAAAGTATTCTTAATCAGTTAAGAGGATATGTGTAGGAGGTCCCCCTTCAGTACAACTATGGGCAATCGCATTCTGCCCCACCTTGGCTCTGGCATGTTCTACCATATCACTTGCCCTCTTCTTGCACTATGTAAATGTGTGCTTCCTTCTACCAACAGCATTTATATCCCTAAAAACTTGATTCCAATTCTTTGCCCTCTCAGCTTGTTTGGGTCTCCCTTTTCTAGACAGGCATTTCCCTTATGTCCTAAGGGCTGCCATGAGAATATAGTTCTGCTCATGGCCGTGAGTATCCTGTCTTTGTCTTAATCCCCAGTTTGGCATCATAACTGTGCCTAAAATAACATGCCAAAGTCATACACTGAAGCCTTTTCATGTAATCATCAGTCAAACAACACAGCAATGAAAGTATGTTTGCTATCACCATAAATAAATCAAACATTTCAGTACAAAAACATAGGTTTGATGTCATGAGACCTATATTTATTTATACGTGCAGAGGCCCAATCTAGCAGACTAAAGTTCTGATGTATTAATCTTTAGATCATGATGAATACATTCATACTAATATTTGTTAATATTCCTGTATGCTTCCCCTTTCACTTTCCTGTCCTCATACTGTCATTTATTATTCAGTAATGACAATCAAAAATCCCCCAGTAAAGCCCCATGTATGTCATGATAACAAAACATCATTGAAAATACAGTACTTCACAATGAAATCCCTGCTAGGTATTTAATTCTACCCTGTGGGCCCATTAATAAATAGCATAAGTTCTTCAGTACACTCATGAATCATTCCAAACATCCCAATCTGACTATCATATTAATAAAGCACACAGTTCTCCAAATAAATACAGCAATCTAACATCCTCATGAAGTGTTTGCTAATAATTTTTAACATTTTTAATATTTATTGCTTACTTTTCAAAGTTTGCCATTTCCTAAACTACTTTCCACCTAACTCATTAAAGTCTATATTAAATCACCAAGCGCTTAAAAATGTGAACAGTGATTAATCGATGCTATGTACGCGAAAGCTTACAATGTCGAAGTGTCAGAACAGCAATTTTTTAAAAAAAATAGCTGTTCCAACAAAAAAAAAATCAATTTCAAACATTACATTCAGTGGGGGGCTTTGTCGCCCACACCCCCCAATGTGGGGGTCACCCCCCTTCACTTAAATATACCAACTCCAAGACTGCACTACAGTGCCAAAACTGGAAAAGTACCGAAGCAGCCAAGCAAATTCTTTCCCAGGGAAAGAATTCGCTTAACAGCTGCTTCGATATTTTCTATTTTCAGCCTTTTCAGTTCGACCAAGAAGCATTCGAAAGAATGCGTCTTCGGTCTTCTAATATAGACCCACTCATTAATATGGCAGTCATAAACCTATTTGTGTAAATTTAAGGTCATTTACACCTGTTGTATTTTACTGGAACAGTATTTAAATTAGACCCTTTTATGCTTATCTGTATAAATCTCAATGATAAGTGAATGTGTAAGGCAGCCAATCCACATAAGCAGGTCTTAGGTGCTTGTGAACACTCTGTAGATGGCTGTGGTGTCTTCAGCAGTTCCCAGCAATCCTCAACAGTTCACAGGGATTCATGAACACCCTCATTCTCTAATATCACAATGATTAGAAAAGGGAAAATGGAGATCAATACATGTCAGCTGGTACAGTCATGAAGCATAATACATGGCCACCCAGCATACTCGCACACCTTATTATTCAAATTACTCAATACTTAGTAAAAGTTCATAATGACATACAGGAAGTTTTATTTGTGCAGAAAAAAAAACTAAAGCAATTAAAAAGGATTTGTACTATATTGCAAAAGGTATGCTTAAAGAAATGATCCATGCCTGACATTCAGGTTTAAAGCTGAAATAAAGGTAGAAACATGTCATATAAGTAACAAGAAAAAAACAATGATTTCATTATTACATTTTATCTACCATGTAAATGAAATATGCATGTATTCCCTTCAAGAAAAAAAAAATATCTACAAACATTTTGGGAAACCAAACTTGCCAGTAATAACAGTAGCAGGTCTAGTTCCCCTACTTGTTAACTAGTTTTGGTTATGGTAATGTCACACTCCATTGGGAAATAAACTTGCCAGTAATAACAAAAGCAGGTCTAGTTCCCCCACTTGTTAACTAGTTTTGGTTATGGTAATGTCACACTCCAGAGGGAACCAAACTTGCCAGTAATAACAATAGCAGGTCTAGTTCCCCTACTTGTTAACTAGTTTTGGTGATGGTAATGTCACACTCCAGAGGAAACCAAACTTACCAGTAATAACAATAGCAGGTCTAGTTCCCCTACTTGTTAACTAGTTTTGGTTATGGTAATGTCACACTCCAGAGGGAACCAAACTTACCAGTAATAACAGTAGCAGGTCTAGTTCCCCCACTTGTTAACTAGTTTTGGTTGTGGTAATGTCACACTTCGGAGGGAACCAAACTTGCCAGTAATAACAGCAGCAGGTCTAGTTCCCCTACTTGTTAACTAGTTTTGGTTATGGTAATGTCACACTCCAGAGGAAACCAAACTTACCAGTAATAACAATAGCAGGTCTAGTTCCCCTACTTGTTAACTAGTTTTGGTTATGGTAATGTCACACTCCAGAGGGAACCAAACTTGCCAGTAATAACCATAGCAGGTCTAGTTCCCCTACTTGTTAACTAGTTTTGGTTATGGTAATGTCACACTCCAGAAGGAATGCCTTTTTCACTCTATAATGAAACCAACAGGGTGCCCATATAAGGAAACCCCCTATATAAAATATGTAAAAACCCTTCATATTTTTTAAACTTAATAATAAAAGCTGAGTTTCCCACCACTTGTCCTAAGTACTTCAGGCATGTTTGCATTTGTCTGCAGTATCAGAAATGTACAAAGCATGGAATACTAAGGCTTTCACATGGTACTTCACACATGCTTAGTATTAACTACAACAAGTTTTGCAGTAAGTTGGCATTTTCTTTAAAATGTCTTCACATTTCCTTAGTCATCATGAATTACCTGTGATTACTGGAAGTGAATACAGGTGTAGTGGTGCTGTTCGCTAATAAATGCTACATGAGTGGAAACCTCAGGCCTATAAACACCACCATACATCTCAGCCATAACCTTTACCCTTTAAGACATTATTACTATATATATAATACAACTACTTTAAACTTGTATTTTGTTTGTTTTGTTTTGTTTTCAGAACCCAAGAGACCACTGAGAATGTGTCTGTGTAGGTAGGGTAACCGCCCAGTTGCTATTTCTGAGGAAATAAAAGAGCCACACTACACTAGGTGAAGAATGCAAGTAGTTTTACTACTGTTAGAAAATCTTAAGAAAACAAATGCAATGCACTTGTGAGTTGAACAATACCAGTTTTACAGATATTTTCATGTTGATAAGGTTTTGCATTTGAGTGTCAGATATATTATTTCATGCTCATGTCTCCTAGTTCCTGTTTAGAATTATATAAGATAGTGCCACATTTTTAAGATACATTTGCGCTAGATTATATGATGATTCAACTTAATACTTTGTTATTTTTAAAGTTACTTTAGGCTTTAAAGTGGTATTAGTATAGTTAGTCAAAAGGTAAGATGGGCAAAGAAACATTTTTACGGCATCAAACTTTACGCCAGATACTTTTATATAATGAACAGGAATGCAGGAGCCCCTAGTATTACACGATATTTAAATAAAGTCATCTACGCCTCATAAAATAATCATTTTTAATGAGTGGAATATTGGGGTTGGTTATACATATTTGCTGAAGTTGAGTATAGTGAATATTACATACAATTGATTTCATGTTTTCCAAAAAGTTATAGTACTAAGATTATAGCTGTAAGTGCATGCATATATGTATGCATGTACTCCATTTATATGTTTATTTGCATATGCATGTATGTATGCAGGTGTGCATACTTTTGCTGTCCAGCATAATTGCACTAAGCAGACAGCCTACTTTTGGGGGACTCCCTATGTTGTATTTATATTATCTTAAGGAAATTTGGCCAGGGTGCTGGAGGCATTCCCTATTCTTTTTTCTTGGGGGGGGGCAGAGGGTATTTCCTGTCAGAAAGATGGAGGGGGGCAAACAGTGTGATATCAGGGGTCAGTGATTTACAGAAGATTTTGCAATGTGGAGTTGCAGAATATTTATCTGATATGGATGTAGAAGGAGTGCAGATTACAGAAATAGGCTGGTTTAGAGCAGGAATGCCAAATTCAAATGGCTATGAGGGCTATATGATGGCTAGCATGGTTTACCTTTAAAACGGTGATCTCAAAATGATCAACCACACTTCCGCAAACTCCAAAATGCGAACGTCCCAAATGCCAAAAACCATATATGTGAATGTCGAAATCTCTCCCCCTTTTGACCCATGGTAGCACTGGTGTGGACGTGTGGAACAGCCGGAAACATCGAAATTTGACATTAATTCGATATTTAAGACATGTTGCAGATTCGAATTCGCTGAACACGTGTTGACAAAGTGGTAGGTCGATCATATGTGATCGACGATATAAAGTTAAACCTGGCTAGCCTACTCAATCAAGGGCCATCATCTCCAAAACAAAACGTAGGAAAGTGCAGATGAGAATATAGTGTAACAGTTTTCCTCCCTTAGAATTATACTGATTTAATGACTGAAGCCAGAGGGTCGCGAGTTTGAGATCCATGATTTAGATGATGCAGCTTTGCTCTATTTAATGGCTGAGAAGCAAGCAGTAATACTGCATTGTTCTGGGGATATGTCATGGACAAATGTACTAGTTAGTGCATAAGCAGCTTAATAATGTTGGAACCACTGAAGCAGTAGATAGTATTGTAAACTTGCTGTAACAAAAAATGTATCTGTAATGTTGGTTAAACAGCAGAAAAAAGGATAGACCTCTACAAGAGTTCAACAACAAATGAAAAACATTGAGTGGTGCAGATATTTCTGTTTCTAAAATATATCCAGCTGCGGGTTCTACTATGAAACGCAGACTTCCTGAAAGTCAAAATTCCAAAAAGGACCAAAAAAATTTGCAAAATCCAAATCCAAAAGGATGAAAAACTCCTTTTTTTCTTTTTTGTTTTTTTTGTGTTTTTTTGAAAGAGGATAAGCCCCCAGCAGCCCCTGATCATAGGATCGTAGGACATTACTAGGTTATTGGCCCCGAGGCTTTATAAGCCTAGCCAAGAGTTTAGCCCATGTTTAGCCAAATCAGCATTCAATGCAGCAGTCCAGCAGGGATACAGGTGGCATCCCAGGGGTGTATTTTCTGTTTCCCATCCAGTTATCCAGGTTACGCTTAAAAAGGGGATAATGAGGTACTCTGTTTGACATGGAAAGGGGGTCTATTCAACTGATGAGGGAGTCTCTGGGACACAAATCTGTCCCATCAACAAGTCCTATTGATGTCACAGACCAAGTTGAGATTACACATGTGGTTTACTCGAGTGAAGTTTGACTTGCGGATATGCAGCAGTCCCATCAAGGCGGGGTCTCAGATTGCTTTGTATGCCAGACAGAGGTCACCTCTGATGATTCTGTATGAAATTGAGAAGAGGGACAGAGCTTTTAGCCTGTCAGTGTAGGATAGATATTTGAGGCCCTGGATTCTCCTGGTAAGAAACCTCTGTAGTCTCTCCAGCTGCTGCATGTGTTTTGTGGGATACATACTGAAAGCGGCACTGTATTCAATAGAAGGCCTTATAAGAGAAGAATACAGGGATATTATGACCTCCTTGTCCCTGGATGAGATACCCTTACTTATAAGGTGGGTCTTGTAGAAGGCTTTCTATACAACAGAAGCAACATGGTTGTCAAAAGTCAGGTTGCTATCAATCTGGATGCCCAAATCCCTCACAACTGATTGTATACTTAGGATGTCATTATTAATGTGATAATCTGTGGGTACATTACTCTCCCCAAAGGGGATTATGATGCATTTTTTGGTATTCAGCTTGAGGCCATGTTTCTGGCACCAGTCATTTGTTTAGGTGAGACCCTTTTGGAGGATGTCCACATCACTAGGGGAATTGATGACAGCATCCAGCTTGCAATCATTTGCAAATTTGGTCAACCATAGCCCATTGTTTTTGGACTGCACCTCAGAAAAGTGCATCACAAATAACAGAGGCCTCAAGATCAATCGTGGGGTATGCCGCTGCACTCATTATGGGTCTACTACTTGAGGTGGCTTCCCCTATTTTGACAAGGTGGGTTCTATCAATGAGCCAGTTTGAAACCCATCTAGTAACACACAGATTGATGCCTAGTTGTCATTGTTAATGAGATGATATGGGATGAGCTGATATGGGAGATAAGCCTCCCATACCATTCCCAAACTTGTTTATATCAACTCCACAGTCACACCAACTTGAAGAACTGAGAATTCTGCTTAAATAAATGAAGCATTGCTGGCACACAATTAGAAATTGCACCAGCAATGATTTCTTATGGTAAAAAAAAAAATGGCATTCTGCCATTTTTTTTTCATCTGACTACTGATGCTTGCACAGTTTCAGCTTGAGCATGTGTAGGGCAGCCCTATCCATGACAGGGAATCTGTCTCCTTTGGGTACAATATGGTCTAATCTTAGATGACAATGACCAAACACTGGTCATTATTCTCTGTGGGATACTATCATTATTCTGCTCAGTTTTAATCTGGAGATGCACATTCAAAAGTTCATATGTTGAAAGAACATTTTGTGATTTGACATTTGTATCTTTCATTTTCCAGGATAAATTATTGGTGTTGTTAGTGGAAAGGCAACACATGATATCACAGTCCAATTATTTATCTGAATTAGGGGATGTGGATTCAGAGCAAGATACATTACGAGAACTTATTCATAATAGCAAACAAGATAGTTCAAGTAAAGATTATAATGAGGATATAGATTTACTGGAAGAGATGTTTTTGTGATACATACTAATGACAGATTTGCTTCATTTTGTTCAGAACCTAGCAGCGCTAGGTGTAGGGAATAGTCTATGTGACAATAAAGATTTATTGTAAATGGTCTTAAGACAAAGACGTTAAATATGCTAATAAAACAGAAACAAAATAAGCTAAAGGGTAATGTGACCATCTTTTCAGTCAAAATAATAGTTTTCTTGATAAGGAAGGATGTTTAGTTGTATTGCATTGGTGTAAACAGGATTTAATTGATATTATATGTTTACTGTATGGGGATATTTTAACTTGTATATAGAGAACACAGTTTGGGTTAATGAGTGGGTATAAACTATTATCTCTTGTTTGGGCATAGCTGTGTTAACAGTGACCTGTAACTCTATATTACATACGTGGAAAATGAGCTATTTACTTATAATGGATTTAAGAGTTAACATTAAGCTTTTAAACCTATAGAATGTTCAGATAAATGCTAAAGATAGAGCAGAATTATTTGAAGAGTCAAATAATTTGTTTTAGTCCCTATAGACATTAGAACTATTGCTGATTTGAACTGTAACCTTGGGCAAGAGAAAGAGAAGCTATGACAGAGTATTAAACTCTGCAAATACTTGTTGAACTGTGGTCAGCGGTGAGCAGTCGCTGCTAGGCCTTTTGTATATAGCAGAGGTACGTGTAAGATGGAACTGGACTATTATTTATATTCTGAGACTGTGACAGAAATAAATAGTGGTAGTACGGTTACAGGAGTTTTTGGCCATATAGCCATATGGGCTCCGTTTCAAGATAATAAGGATATCATAAATGATGGCAAAGGACGAATGCACAGTTACTAGTTTTGGAGAAGAAAATAAATCATTATGGCTTGATCATAACGGGAAGTATCTAGTCTACTTCAACTGGATGAAGTGGTGGTTAGCATACAAATTTTAATTTAAGATGTACAGAAAAGGCTTACCATAAGAGCCAAAAAAGCTCAGCATAAAAAGTTTTAGTAAGTCAATAACACAGATTATTAGAAAGTAGTATCAGCATGCTTAAAAAAGCAACATAATCGTGTCTAGGGAAAGACTTTTCTTAAGGACTAAAAAAAAAGAAGTCAATTAATTTTGATTTAAGGAGAGTATGCAAACTGAAAATAAGATATCACTTTATTGGATATACATGGTAAAGTGGTACAGAGAAAAGATCAAATTATGGTAGAAGCTTGGAAGCTGTGGATTGTGTAACACAAATGTATCATAAGGAATGTGACTTAGTGATGCATAAGATGGGGGTTGGGGTCAAACCATTACTTAAATAAGACACAAAATCTTTATAACAGAATGTTAGAGTCTAACAGTTAAGATGCCATCATAAAAAATGTTAACGGAAATATGGTACCTAGGAGATATGGCATTAGCTATTGTTTTATATGGATATAAAGCTGAAGAAAATTTGTTTTTATTTAGCTATTAAATGAATGATTACAGGATTGGATATAAAAGTCATGCATTTGTGAAATCATGTTAATTTATTTTTTTGAAAAAATGCAGATAAAACAAACTGCACTGAAGAACTGAAGATTGATTATGTAATAATAGCTATAAGCTGATGATGTAACTAAATCAAAAAAGAGTAGAAAAAGGTATTACATGGTCTCTGGATGGTATATATAATGAAGCTATACTTTGGGTCAGAGACAAATGCGGAATGTTTTGATAGACTAGGGTATTAGAACAATAATTATACATTTTTTGCACTCTTGCTTATGAGATAAGCACAGTGCAGATTGTATATAATTCATGGTTAAGTAATACTGTACAGGTCAAAACAGGCAGATATTCAGAGTAAATACCACCACAGAGGAGCTGTCCAGGTGAGCTCTAGTACTGCTATCCACAGAGGAGCTGTCCAGGTGAGTTCTAGTACTGCTATCCACAGAGGAGCTGTCCAGGTGAGCTCTAGTACTGCTATCCACAGAGGAGCTGTCCAAGTGAGCTCTAGTACTGCTATTCACAGAGGAGCTGTCCAGGTGAGCTCTAGTACTGCTATCCACAGAGGAGCTGTCCAGGTGAGCTCTAGTACTGCTATCCACAGAGGAGCTGTCCAGGTGAGCTCTAGTACTGCTATCCACAGAGGAGCTGTCCAGGTGAGCTCTAGTACTGCTATTCACAGAGGAGCTGTCCAGGCGAGCTCTAGTACTGCTATCCACAGAGGAGCTGTCCAGGTGAGCTCTAGTACTGCTATCCACAGAGGAGCTGTCCAGGTGAGCTCTAGTACTGCTATCCACAGAGGAGCTGCCCAGGTGAGCTCTAGTACTGCTATCCACAGAGGAGCTGTCCAGGTGAGCTCTAGTACTGCTATCCACAGATGAGCTGTCCAGGTGAGCTCTAGTACTGCTATCCACAGAGGAGCTGTCCAAGTGAGCTCTAGTACTGCTATCCACAGATGAGCTGTCCAGGTGAGCTCTAGTACTGCTATCCACAGAGGAGCTGTCCAAGTGAGCTCTAGTACTGCTATCCACAGAGGAGCTGTCCAGGTGAGCTCTAGTACTGCTATCCACAGAGGAGCTGTCCAGGTGAGCTCTAGTACTGCTATCCACAGAGGAGCTGTCCAGGTGAGTTCTAGTACTGCTATTGTCATATCATGCAGTTCAAAGACATAAAAAAACTGCATTGAACAAAAACTCATTAGTGACTTGTGCATATCTTTGAATGTAGCACTTAGCATGTTTGTTATTCTTTGTAGGCCCTTACAAACACACACATGCACATATGCATACACACACAGCCTTGCAGTACCTACCTGCTGCAGTGTTAAAAGCCCGTCTCCTTCCATAAACAGTAATGGGTGTGTTCCCATTGCTTCTGTCTGAAATAGTGGGGTAGAGCTTTTCATTTAATTGCTTTGCAGTGTCGTTTCAGTCATGGTGTACAGCTCCATGGAAGGGCATATGGTTACAGTAAATAAATCATGCCCTCAGACTGCTTCATATGCATGTAGTGATGTCTAGCAAGATATCTTTAGGGGTACCTGCCATCGCCTACATACCACTGTAGCACTACAGCAATCTTTGAAACAATTCTGCCAGAAACAGGAATGTGTAGTGTGCACTGTTTGTCTCTAAATACCCCCATGGAGTTAACCAGTGTTGTTCTATGAGCAGTCTGTTGTTTATCTTGGTAATGAATGCAGTTGGGAATTTAGCTTCTGTATAAAATTGTCTTTAGTGCTGTCATGTTTCATTCTGGCATGCGGAAGAACTTGCAAACTTTGAAGAATGTTTACAATAGCATGGATTAGTGCAGTCATATTTCATTTTGGCATACAGAAGAACTTAAAAACTTTGAAGAATGCTTACAGTAGGCTGGATTAAAGATTAATAAGGGAAAAAATGTTTTGTTGAGGTGATCAAAGTACGTGGCATTTATTTTTCTAAATCAGAAATTATTACATTAGGGATTACATTTGGTAAATAAGTTTTGATATATCAGTAGTGTGATACTAATCTAACAGATTCAAAGAATATAGAAATTTTGTGAAAGCATTTTCATTTATCTAAAAAGAAGTTTTATTTGATGAGCTTTATTCTCCATGAAACACATCTATTGGGTGCATTTTTTCAATGACAAAAGGAAAAGGAACTGCTAGAAACATTTTTTTTTATTTTAACTCTTTACAGCCTGCTGATGCTTCCAGGTGTTTATGCAGTTACATTCTCCCGACACCTTTAAGTGTGTAATATAGCTTGTTCATATATGCAGTAATAATTCCAAAACCATGGTACATACAAGTATTGAAAGATTTCATCTTAAAGCTTACATGATGAGCAGCATAACTGCACTGACATTTGACCTCTGTCTAATGCTGCTAAAGAAATATTAATTGCTGTCCATATACTACTTATTAAGATTGTCGTAATTTTTTTTTTGGGGGGGGGGGGTGTTCATAAATATATCTCAGTGATGAATTATTATAATTTTTGTTTTTTTCTAAATATCTCAACAATCCAGTCGTAATTTTTGTTTTTCCCAAATATCAATCACAGCACAGATCATCATAGTCTCACATCAACACTCAAAGATGGGACAAACAGAATGTTGCTGACAGTATGCCAGCAGCATGAGCGATTACTGAGATAATGAAAGTTGTTTACAAAATATTGCAATATTAATAGTTCCTGTGTTCATTATGATTTACAAAATCCAGTGTAAGGCCTAGAATACAATGTGCTCTACCACCATAATGAGATGGTCATGCTGAACAGTTTGCCATTTATAGTTCTTTACTAATCCTTATGGCTCCAGAGATATGACCATTTGGGTGAATTGTATTGACATAACTTCATTTTCCAAAAAGCTCAGGAAGCAATCATGGGAATTTAAGACTACAAACTTTCAGAGCTCCACTGGAGAAAATAAGTTATCAAGGTCTTGGGTGAACTTTATCGAGAGGAGTTAGATTGATGCTGAAGAGAAAGGAGGCATAGGAATGATAAATCATTATGTATGTCTGACATGGTTGTTATAACTACTACATTTCACCAGAAGACACTTCTATGGCAATTATTATTGGACATCTTTAGTAAATTGCGGCACTGTATGCAGACTAATATGAGATTTATATGTAAAGATAATAAAGAGGCAGATAGATATTCAAAGAAACTTGTGGAAGATGAATATTGACGGGCCATCAGAAAAACGTATGCAATGGTATACTATAATATCCGAATGTTTTCTAGTAGATTCTTATCAAAACTTGGCTACAGATGTAGGAATGGCTGTAAATTAAATACGGAATAGATGTAAAGACATATATGAATGTCACAATTTTGTGTTGTACCCTTTATTACATACACTGCTACGTAAAGCTTTATTTGCTATATGCACTAAATAAGGGAATGCAGTGTAATATCTGGCATGTTTAAGAGACAAAATAACATGTTTGCTTACATCATAATCATAAAATTAATGTTTGGTGGTTAGCCTGAGAAAGTTTATATTCATATTAAGAACTTTTATATGAATATACTATTATAAAGAGATGAAGTTAGAGACAAAACAGTGATTAATTAGATAAAATAGATTTTTCAAGATTGTATTTACCTGGAAAAGAGGGGCTGGAGAATCTATATTCAGTAAGACATGGGTCGCTGCAAATGCTTTAAAAATGTAAATGTTATGGCAAAAAAGAGTGGAGATTTTAAGAAGTTTGTTTCCAGTAGCTGTGCTCATTGCATTACCCAGTGATATTGTATATATCTTGCACATGGATCTACTTCAAAGGATCAAAATTTCACAACATCGAACCTCTGTTCATCGAAGACCAGAAGATCGAAGTTGTGAAATATCGAACAGAAAAAAAAAGGAATACGTGAAAACATCTACTTTCATGTTTTTACAGGGGGGGCAAGCCCGGCTGCACCTCCCACACCCTCTGCTACTTAAATATAGCACCTCTGAGATCATACTACCAGTGAAGAGAAGAGTAAATGTTCCATTCCATACCGTACTGTACGGCGATCTCCATTCACGGTGTTTGTATTTCACAAGTTCGATCATTTGGTCTTCACAGATTACAGATTCAATGTTGTGAAATTTCAATCCTTTCAAGTAGACCCCTTGCATATATTTTTTATATAAAGTGCCCCTACTCTTTATTTGATATTGTATGTATGTAAATATTCTAAATACATAAATCATTTATTTTATCTAAAGTACCCCCACTTTTTATTCAATAAGTACCACAGGATCTATTACATCCATGAGCTACCACCACTCAGATAGGTAGAATCTCAGTTTAATGCCTTATCCAAAAGGATGGCACACTCAGGTGTGACTCTACCCCCCCCCCCCACCCCTGCACCAAATCCTGAACTGTAGTGTCAAGTACCTATAAATGAATTCAAGCAACTGGTGTAGGAATAATACCTGCACTCTGCTGATGTTCCAGCATCAAAAACAGCTGTGCTACCTGTTGGGCCTCTGATGCTTAGCATTTACCTAATGACCTGGTGGGTATGTTGGCGAATCCCTTTAAAAGGATTATGAAGATATTTTTCCTTATCAAACAGAAAATCAAATAACAGCTCATATATTACAGATTGAATGCATAGATGTTTTGGAGGCTCTCTTTTTCTCTGTGCACCCCGCCCCCTACACACACACACACACACACACGTACACACATGCACACAAGCAATAACACATTATTTGTTCTAAGACATAAATGATGGCCAGGGAGAGTTGGATAAATGAAGATGCTGTCTTCCAAACACATTAAAAAATGAAAAAGAGATCTTTCAAGATTAGAAGTTATGTTTTAAACAATCATTACTTAGGAAGAATTTATGTTGTCAAAACACTTAGATGGGTCACTGTTCGGTGAAGGGCCCTATCTCTGAAAAATCATTTAATAAACCATTGTTTAATTGTTTTTTTTTTTTCTAAAGCAGAACAATGATGAAAAGATATGATCAAAAGGGATTTCAGCCAGTATCTAAGCGACTGCAGTTGAAAGAACCGAAGCCTTTCTGCAGACTCATTACAGGGAAAACAAGACTTTTTTTTCTTTGAAGATTCTAAAGTACTTATTGGTTTCATTAATAAATAAATGACTTAGATTTTGAAAAGCATTTTCAGTATGACATTTAAAAAATGTCAAGGCATGATACCGTAAGTGTCAAGTAAAAGGCAGCTTGCTCACTTTCTGAAAATAAGGCAATATAGCTGCCTTGGAGAATGAATAGAGGCAAACTTTGTTCATCCATTTAAAAATATTCAAATAGCGTGCTTGATGAGCAAAAGTCTTATTAAAGTAGTTCTCTGTAGACAGAGGCTGAAAGTCACATTATTTAATTTTGCTTCTAAAACAGAAGTTATGAGCTAGAATAAATGCTTAGTTTTTGATTCTAAGTTTTGTGGACAAAAAAAAAAGTGCTAGCCAATAAATGTATACAGAGTCAAGATATATATCCATTTATTTCAAAGTACTGACATCCCATTTTGATTTTGATGATTACAGCACAAAAACGTAAGGGAATAGTACAATGTTTATAAGATATAAGTGTACTGAACAGCACAACATAGCTATTCACAAACATTTAAACAGTGATCCTTCTAAACTGTCTGTAGGTATATGTGCAACGTGTACAAGAGTGTGTTTGTGCGTTAATTGATGGACTGACATCCCATCAGGGATTTGTTCCTTGCCTGCCAGTATATGCTTGGGTTCTCCTGCAACCGTGAATAAGGTGAAGGAGCCCTGCAAAATAAATGAATGAATGATATTTACTGAACCAGATATCTCTTTTCTCAATAAAAGTGAAATCAACAATACAGGCCACAATGTGGTGATCATATAGTGTGTCTGAATACTGCCTTGGAGAAAACTACTAAATTATTTACAAAAAAAGATAAAAAGTTGGAAAATTATTATTGCCCCTTCTATGCTGTTTATACAAGCAAGAATAAAAAATACCCAATATTTTATTTCTGTGTACCCCATTATGTAAATAAATAATTCATATTTAAAATATGCTGATCTTTTTTAACTGGCTGTACTACAACTAATATCATATAAATTACATTAATGCAGCAGAGACTATAACACAGTTAAGGGTCCCATGATTTTATTAAAATCAATGGTGATCTCACTCAGTAATTCAAATGAATTAAAACAGCGAATAAATAAGTATGAACTGGATTTTTGATGTTTTTTGTCTAATGTGTATGGTACAGATGCAGGTCTGTAACTAACTTTGCATTTATTTATGTTTTCTATTGCTATTAGGATAACTATAACGGCTTCATAAACATCATGAATCAGTCTTCCCATAGGTTCATAGATTCATAGCCGAATACTAGGCTAACTGCTCTGAAGGGCCATTTTAAGCCTAGAGAATAACCCAAGATCAGAATCAAGCCCTCCGTCCTGTACTCTATGAGGTAAAGACCTTAACCATTATGCCAAACTCACCCACCTGAAAGGCTTATTACCAATTATTGTTGCTGCCTTAGCAATGGCAATATAAATAAACAAACTTAGTTTTCTGAACATTTAGAATTAACATACTGAATACCTCATGGTGGAAGAGACACTTCAAACTATAACGTCGATTAATTCTTTTAAGATGGAAAACCAGATTTTCTTCACTCAAATCAGATTTGCTGGACTCTGGTGTTTGAGCAGGAAACAGTTCTCTTCCTAATTATGAAAGCAAAATCATTAAACTGGGGTTAGCAAAACACAGACAGCTGTCTTTGAATGACTAACAGATTGCTCTAGAAGGATTTTCTTCAAATAGATTTGAGTTTCCTGTAAGAACATTTTTGATCTTTGTTAATTGTGCACTCTCAAAAGCTTAATTTTAGCATACCTGTTGTGCTTTCCCATCTACAGAAGATACACTTTCAAAGGCTTAATTCAGCATATCTGTTGTAGTAGGGAAGTACACTGGAAATAAATTCTGCAGATTAAATACAATTTACTAATATTAAAAATGTCAAAATGAGTGTCCTGTTTCCTAAATTAAATTTAAACAATAAGAAAACTTTTTCACAATACAATTTCAATTAGCTGTCAGTTCAGAATTCAGTACTTGCAAATTTACAGTCCTGTTTGATGTCAGAGTGGTTGTCCTTCAGTAGGTCAAGCCAAATTGCTGTAAATTATTTCACACTTTGTTTTCCAGTTATTCCTTGACTACATCAACAGGACTTTATTCTCTACAGTTTCACAGCTTCAAAACTTCCTTGAGTCATACCATACTTACAGTCTCCATTTTTAGGCCAAAATTCCCTTTCAGGAAAGGTAAATAATTCTGGCATTATGGGCTTCTAGCTCTATTATAAAAAAATGTCCCTGATGATTAGACATCCTAGGCCTTTGCATTATATCAAGTACATGTGCTGCTACAAGGTTCTTACTCTAGTGTGCGTGTATATATATATATATATATATATATATATATATATATATATATATATATATATATATATATATATGGTTCTACCTGACATAGTCGAAACCACACAACACCGACAACCACATCACCGACACCACATATTCGACAGTCCATAAACACGAAACCACACATAACCCCGACGGTACACAAACACGAAACCCCATACACTGCACACACCACAATAACAATTATTAAAACAAAACACATCCCATTCCACAAACCACACACACAACACAAGCACACCAAAATCCTTACAAGCCCACACTAAACCTTACCTAACCCTAAGGTCCGTCATCGCACACTTACCTACCCGCCTCCCTAACCCTAACTCACTTAACCGCTCCCTAACCCTAACTCACTTAACCCACCCCTATCGTCCCTAACCCTAACTCACTTAACCCACCCCTAACCCTAACTCACTTAACCCACCCCTATCCCCACAGACACACTTACCTGGACTAACACCGTCCGTCACTACTGATACTCACACAGCCTTTCCCCATGTCGGCATCCTCGGGCGGTGGTGTTGTCATCCGTTCGGTCGGGTCTTCTGCATTGTCGATGTTCTGCCACTCTCTCTGGGAGCTCAGTTCCGATGCCGATCTTCTGTCGACGAAGTCAGGTAGAACCATATATATATATGGGTCTCATATACCTAACTGATCAAAAAAAAATCACATTTTCAAATGCCAAAGGATTTAAGAGAAATGTTCAAACATCAGCCAATTGAAAATTAAACAAAATAAAGAAAAAGCATGTTATGTGTATACACACACACACAGACACACACACACACACACACACACACACACACACACACACATACACACACACACACATATATATATATATATATATATATATATATATATATATATGTATATAATCCAGTACATTAAGCTGTGCTGCTAACTGTACATTAAAATGTCTCTGCCTTTTTTCTGAAAACTGGCACATAAATTCTATGTATATGTATACTAATGTGCTGTATGCCAGTGTATGTTCATTGTAATGATTCAGCCTCATGGCCTTCATAGGTTTATAGGTTGGTACTAGGCTATCGGTCCTATGGCCTATACAAGCCTAGCCATAACAATTCTCTGGCTATTTCTTCCCACACTATTTAATTCACTTGACACCTATCTAGCAGGGCAACTGACATGATCCCCAGGATGAATTTCCTTTCTTCCATCCAATCGTCAAGGTTAATTTTGAAGAGGGCCAAGGAGGCACTCTGCTTGACATGTATGGGCAGTCTATTCCAAAGTCTGGGGAGTCTCTGGGTCAGGAACCTATCCCTCCAGCATGTTTTGTTTATTGTGATGACAAGATTTACATCCCTGGAGCGTGTGGCTCTGAGG
This sequence comes from Protopterus annectens, assembly GCF_019279795.1. NCBI lineage: Eukaryota > Metazoa > Chordata > Ceratodontiformes > Protopteridae > Protopterus > Protopterus annectens. The sequence goes on from NC_056743.1 coordinate 189,155,783, forward strand.
GTTTGGGATTTCTTTAAGTGTAGCATGTCCAACAGCTCTGGGTTTGACATGGCCTTGTATGTTAAACAGAGATCGCCTCTGAGTAGACGATATGTGACAGAATATAGCTGGAGTTTTTTAAGGTGGTCAGCATAGGGCATCTAATTTAGGCCTGTGATTCTTTTAGTGAGGTATTTCTGTGGCCTTTCCAGTTGTTGCAGATGTCTTGAGAGGTACATACCAAATGGGGCATTGTATTCTATAATGGGTCTAATGAGGGATGAGTACAGTGGGACAATGACCTCCTTTTTTCTGGATGGAAAGCCCTTAGTGATGAGGTGTGCCACATAGAAGGATTTCCTGACTGTTGTGGTGATGTGGTTATTGAAGGTGAGACCACTGTCCACCTGTGTCCCTAAGTCTCTTATCACACTTTCAGTGTTTAGTGTACTGCCACCTATGTGATAATTCATGGGTACATGTTTTTTCCCAAAGGGGTAATTATACATTTCTTGGCATTGAGCTTGAGCCCATGGCTCTGGCACCAAGCATCTGTTTCTGTAAGGCCCTTTTGTAGAGTATCCACATCATTTGGGGATTCAATAATGGCTCCCAGTTTGCAGTCATCTGCAAACTTTGTTAGCCAGAGTCCTTAGTGTTGCCCTGTACTTCAGAGAAGTAGGTGCCAAACAAGAGTTGTCCCAGGACTGAACCCTGAGGTACTCCACTTGTCACTTGTCTGGAGCTGGATTTGGAGTCAGCTACTTTTACAGTGTGGGTTCTGTCAGTAAGCCAGTTGGCATCCCATCGAGTGACGTAGGGATTAATGCCCAGCTTAGTAAGTTTATGATTCCAGGGTGAAGGATGGTGTCAAAGGCCTTGGCGAGGTCCAGATAGGCTGTGTGGACTGCCTTACCCTCATCCACAGCTCTGGAGACTGACTAGAAGAAGTCAGGTTCAGGAGACAAGATCGACCCTTCACAAACCTAAACTGGGTGGTGTCTAGTGTTTGAAGGTTGTCAATATCTTTGTTTTTAAGTTCCGTGATAATACGCTCCATGGCCTTGCAGATCAGGCTCGTCAGACTGATGGGGCAGTAGTTCCCGGGATCCAATGTGGATCCCTCCTTGTGCAGTGGGATAACTGCAGCTGTGTGCCACTCAGTGGGCACGAAGCCTGAGGTGAGGGTATGATTAAACATGACACTTAGGTGAGGTGCCAGTTCATTTTGTAGTTCATGTAGTACACAGCCTGGGATGTCATCTGGTCCCATGGATGCTGTATTCTTAGCTTTGGAAAGTCCGTTTTTTACCTGCGTGGCCATTATTACCGGAATTTGACAATCTTCCAGTATTGAGATGGGCCGTTTAGGGGGTGGGGGGGGTGAAGTTGTCACTGAACTGATCTGCTAGGATATTGGCAATATCCTTGGGATCAGCACATGTAATGCCATTCTGATGTAGCTCAGAGCAGATCCGAGCATTGCCATTTAAATTCTTGACATAGTTCTAGAATGCCTTGTGGTTGTCTTTGGAATCTTTGGCAATTTATTTTCGTAACTAGCTTTGGAGGATTTTAGGAGGGATCTCGGCTTCTTACTGAGGCTGGTAAGGGAGTTTTTTGCATCGTATGTGGCATGTAATTGTCCTCTGTTTTCCTTAGGGCTCAGGATATGGCTGAAAAGGGTCCTGCATCAGGCCATTTACTTGGTTAGCACACAAAAATGAATAAATAAATAATGCTTACTTTTGACAAGGCAATTTCTACATCTCGTCTGCCTTAAAATGTTCAGCAAACTTGCCCTTTGGACTGGACTGTGTCTTGGTCTTTTCAATAAATGACTACATAATCAAGGTATACTGCGGCATAAGGCTTCATGACTTTAACCTTGAGTCTTTGAAAACTGTCAGGAGCTCTGAAGTCCAAAAGCTAAGGCAATATAATGGAAAAGTCCTTAAGCGGTACAGAATGCATTGTCTTCAGGACTTCAAGGAAGAAGGTAATATGCCATAACACCCTAGATAAATCTAGGGGTGTTAAAAACCTCACTTTTATTACCCTCTCTAAGAGCTCATCCACTTTTGGAATTGAATGCACTTGAAATTCGGACATGGCATTCAGTTGTTGAATGTCAGTACAAATTCTTATGGAGTATCTAATTAAGGAATTAATAACATTAGACTGTTCTGTTCACATTGGAACTACCTGATAACTCACAATTTAAGCACCTATTTTACGTCTACATTTATTGCCTTTTTTGTGACAGTGAGATCCTATATGGTTTTAGTTATACCTGACACAGTTTCACTATGATGCTGTATTCAATTTATTCTACCAGGTAGCTCAGAAAAAACATTTCTCAGTGAAAACGTTTACTTCTTCCTTCTGGCCCTTTTATAGTGTGTCATCTATTTGAACAGCAGGGAGAGCCTTCCCTGATACCATACTATCAGTATCTATGCAGCTGCCAAACTGATTACAGAAGCTTCAGCTTCCCTCCATAATTTTACAAAATGAAGTGATATATTTGCTCAGGTCTTATTTTGTAGATAGTCTGTTTCATTTTTAATAGCAAAACAAAAATTCTTTGCTATATTGCAAGAAACTTGTTTTCAGCAGAGTGAGTTAATATGAGTACTTTGTCCCATTTTAAAGTGTCTAAGTCTAGCATTTTTATTATATACCTCTATTGCACCTTTTGTGTTCTATTAATATGCTCCCTAGCTACTGGCATAACAATTTTGACCTATTATGCTTGTTTGGACATTATGCTGTCAAACAATCAAGCAGATTTTTCCCCACCGGGGAGGCGGAGCCTAATGGCTAACTGAGAGCAGCTTGATTTTGAGCTCTTCATATTCATACTAGAAAATACAGGAAAAACTAAATATATTTAAAAAAATTGGGGTAAATATTGAAGATGAAGTAATTTATAGCAAAACTACCAATTTTGAAGAAAAAAATCTGAAATTTTCCTGTCAAATACTACAGAGGACATTCCAAACTGTTTGAAGATGAGTAACTCCAAGAATTCACACTCAGACTCTATTATAAAAAAAGAGATGCAACAGATATCTGCTACTTTGCTAGACTTATCGCTAAAAATGGACAGATTTACTGAAAATCTAGAAAGTCTTAAGGATAACTGCCAAAAACAAACAGAAGTTTTTAAAGAAATCTTACAACAGCAACAAATAAAAATATCAGACATTGAGACTTCCTTAAGTGATGTTGATGGGAGGTTAAAAGAAAGTGAACTACATACTCAATTTCTGCTACAACAGAACACTTGGTTAATAAATAAAGTTGATGATATAGAGAATAGAGAAAGAAGGACAAACATAAGGATTTTTGGTCTTCCAGAGAACCAAGGTGACGACATTATCTCATTCTTGAACTCTTGGTTTCCTGAAGTTCTCGGACTAAAAGAAGGCTTATCTTATGGGATAGAAAGGGCACACAGAGCTATCGGTAAGCCACTTTCTATTTCTTCTAAACCAGCTCCAAGATCCATAGTAGTTAAATTTCTTTCTTTCATGGACAAAGAGCTTATACTGAGATCTGCATGGAGGAAAAGTCCTGTTATGTATAAACAGTCATTATTAAGATTTGATAATGACTATTCAACAAGAGTTCTGGATATAAGGAAGAAAACATGGCCATTAGTAAAACTTTTAAAACAACATAAAATCAAAGCGCAGCTCTCTTATCCAGCCAAAATAAGAATCCAATATAACAACGACATGAGAACATTCAACAGCATAGAGGAAGCCACATCTTTCATAAAGAATAATAACATAATTCCACTACCTGAAGAAATGGACTGGTTAAATTCATCTTCTTTAAAAAGGGCTCCAGGAAAAATATTTGGTCGGAGGCAAGAGAAAAAAAGAAACAAAAGACTGACAAAAAGAACTCTGATGATACTATTTCTCTCAAAGTATCAACTAAGGTATGATTATAATATATTAAAACTAAACTCTTTAATACACTAGTATAAAGCAGTTTTTTTTCTTTTTTCTTTTCTTACTTAATTGTTTAGTTTAATATAATACTTAAATTTTAGTACTAATTAATAACTTACTAAAGCCCTGAAGTATATATTTATTCTCTAAATACTTGAAAACAATAACCAATGAAGTCTACTAGACATTCTTTTTAGTTTGTCACTAAGCTTTTAATATAAACTGCCCTTTTAAATGGTTTTCTCTATACAACTACTTAGTTGATAAATTAAGGCACTTTCAATGCCTGAATAAATATTATCATTTTTAGTAATCACATTTATGTTATTTAAAAGTGCACATTCAAAATTCATTGATTTAATTTGATGTCGAGTATTGTGATAAAAATGTTGTACAATAGAATCACTCATGACATTTTAGATGTATTCAGTATATTACTGTATTATTTGAAAGTAAAAAAAACATCCACGAGCCTTCTGCTCAGTTATTTTTAGTTTCCTTATCTAAAAAGTTGTTCATCACTTCACACATAGCACGTGATATATTTAACTGTACATAGATGTAATTTAAGTTTCTGGCCAGAAGATGGCGTGTAAATACACACTATTGCAGAGTTTTCCTCTTTAACACTGCTGTTTCTTCTCTGTACAAGTATTTGGTTACTAGAACAGTGCAAAATAATAATTTATTCAAAAGTGCACATTCAAAATTCATTGATTTAATTTGATGTAGAGTATTGTGATAAAAATGTTATACAATGGAATCACTCATGAACATTTTAGATGTATTCAGTATATTACTGTAGTATTTGAAAGTAAAAAAAAAAAAAACATCCACGAGCCTTCTGCTCAGTTATTTTTAGTTTTCCTACCTGAAAAGTTGTTCATCACTTCATACATAGCACACGATATATTTAACCGTACATAGATGTAATTTAAGTTTCTGGCCAGAAGATGGCGTGTAAATACACACTATTGCAGAGTTTTCCTCTCTAACACTGCTGTTTCTTCCCTATACAAGTATTTAGTTACTAGAATAGTGCGCTATCATTGCCTGAATAAATATTGTTGTTCTTGGTGCATGCTTTTATGTAGCTTAGAGGTGCACATTTACAATTTGTTAATTTGAATTAATGTAAAGTATATTAATGAAAATATTATAAAATGGAATTACTTGTGAACATTTTGGGAAGCATCTAGAACATTAAAGTATCATCTGAAGGTGGACAGTATTCATAAGCCTTCTGCTCGGCTTTTTCAGTTTTTTTGTCTGAAAAGTTGTTCACCGTCCGCATTCATAAGCACACGATATATCCTAGTGTGTTTAGATGCAATTTAAGTTACTGATCACAAGATGGCGTGTAAACACGCACTATCGCAGAGTTCTTTCCTTAACACCGCTGTTTTGATTACAGTAAAGGAAGCGTTTGCTTCAATTATTTTCACACTTCATAAATATTCTTTCGTATTTTATTAAAAATTTTATGGTTTATTATCAATCTCAGCTAATATCTCATGCAAGTATAGCGCTAGATCTGCTTTGAAGACAGCACTATTATAACAAGAAAGATAGTGAATCATTTAAATACTGTTGTGTCTTAATGGGTGAGTGTCTGGTAAAAGTATAATACATGCGCTCTGTGAACACATCTAACCGACACTGTGTTAGATAAGTTACTTATAGTTATTAAGTTATATAGAAATGGAAGAAGAGGGAAGGAAAAGGGAAGGTGAAGAAAAAGTAAAAAAAAAAAAAAAAAAAAAAAAAAAAAATCCTGAGTGTCAGCTTACTGGGAATTATACTTTCATTTATCTAAAGATTGCTTTATCATACTTGTTATTGTATAAAAGAAGTACTATACGTAAAATGTTTATTATAAATGATTAGTTATGGGACAAGAGTGCTATTGCACCATTATCAAGGTAGATTTCCTTTGCAAGTATAATTCTAATTTTGACCTTTCTCCTTTCTGTTTTATAGTTTTAACATATAAGTAAAGACCTTTTACTAGTTACCAGACACTCACTACATTTGTGATAAGCAGAAGACAATATCTGATATGTGTGATCTTTAAATTGAACTTAATAGAGAAAATCTTATGAATAATAACTTACTAATAACAGAACTACAAAAGATCACATATAAGTAATTTAGGAGTGAAATCTTTTACACATTTTATTAATTTTAGATTGTGGAATTATCAGAGTTATAAAACTGACATTAACTAAAGCACTATAAATATTGCATTAATTCTAACTGTTATTATATTAAATCTTATAAATGAATATTATTATCTGTAAGGAATTTAATTGGTTTTGATAAGTGGTTAGCTATATGTCAATTAACTTCACTATGCTGATGTAATACCTTATATAGATCTAAAAATATGTAAAAAAATCTCTTTTATTTTAAACAGTATCTATCTATCATACTCACTCTACTTCTTTTTATTATTAATAACAATGTTAAATATCACTAATGAACAGTAATGATCTGATATTTGCTAATATATTATCTACAATTGGTAATTTGCAAAAATTTCATAATATTAATGAAAAATGAACATCTAATATATTGTTAAAGTAATTAACAAATGTCTTATTTAAAATTGTTTGCAATTTGAAATAATATCTCATTTTAGAATCTAATTAGTAATGAACAAAACTTCACAGACTAGGCATATATGTTATTTACATAATAAGTGTATCTTGTTCTCTGGTAGTAGTTTTCATTTTTTTGAGGAGCTCAATTTAAAGCAACATTTCCTCATTAATGCAACTATTATTATTGAGGGTAAATCTGTTTGAACTTTTAAGTCCAAACAGATTTGAGGTGCTAGACACTTCATGTTTGGGATTTAGAATGGTAAAATCATTAATTGTTTATTCAAAATATGTTAACGCAATGTTTTTCAGCTTTTTCATTTTTCAGTGGTCCAATTTGAAACTTTTTTAAGCATAAATAGAAATAAATATATTCATTTCAAAATAACTTTTAAAAGAAAGGATAAATCTAATACTCAAAACACATTAACTTCCAAGGTAAAACAAAATTTCAAGAACAAACAATCCAAAAGTACAAATAAATACTTAAAAAAATGACAGACACAACTTTATTATCTATAAATATTAATGGTTTAAATAATTCTATAAAAAGGTCGAATTTTCTAAGATATTTGAAATTACAAAAAGCACAAATCATATTTATACAAGAATCTCATTTTAAAAGAGATGATAATTTCACATGGAAACCTAGTGACTATCTAATTCTTTCTCACTCCCTTTACAAAAAAAAAAAACAAGAGGAGTTATAATTTTATGGAAAAAAAGTGTAGTTATTCCTCAGATCATTTACAAACACGAAGATAAAGAAGGGTTAATATCAATTGTAATAATAAAATATCAAAATAGAATTTGGACTTTAATAAATATTTACTGGATTCCTGGAATAGGATTGTCTACGGTTAAAAAACACATAGAATTAATTAACAAAGTAAATAAAGGTATGATAATAATGGGGGGAGATTTCAATTGTATTCTAGATAACTCTGAAACAACTAATAAAAGAAAGTTATGTCTCACACCCATAAGTAAATATTTCAAGAGATGGTTAGAAAGCTTAAATCTAATAGATACATTTAATTTTAAAGATTCTAACTCATTAAGTTACACACATAGCGATTATCGCTTTAATACTAAAACAAGAATAGATAAAATATTGGTCTCCTCTGATTTAAACAGTAGGATAACAAAATTTTCTATTATTCTATGTCCCCTCTCAGACCATAATGCCTTAATTCTTAAAGTACAAATTGATTTCAAAAGATTAAACATTATAACTAGAATACCAGCTTACATCCTTAAATTAAAAGAGTTTAAACCTTGGCTAGATTCAGAAATCAAATATTTCTTAGAAACAAATCCTATTAACGATACAAATAATATAATAACTTGGGATACACTTAAGGCTTTTTTGTATGGCAAGATTATAGGATGGTTTAAAAATAAAACAAAGGAATGGGAATCTGAATTACACAACATACAAAAACGAATAACAGAAATAAATACAAGTTCTTATGATGTAATAGATTCTCAGGAAAAAAAAAATAAATTATAGATTTAAATAAAAAATACAATGAATTCCTCACTCATAAAACAAATCTAGCTTTGGAAAAACTAAAATTTGCTTCAATTTCAACTTCTCCAAAACACTTACATAATCTAGCAATGAGAATTAAAAAGCAGAACTTAGAAAATAACATCATAAATATAATACATGAAGGAAAAGGGGAAAAAAAAGGTATCTGATGTGAATGATATTATTGAAGCTTTTAAGTTCTATTATGCTAAGCATTATGGAAATAATGATAATAATATTTCATTTTCAGATCGGAAATTTAATAGTTCCTTAATAAAAAAACTACCTGACCAATTAAAAGTAGAAATGGACAAGCATATCTCCATAAAAGAAATAAAAGATATAATTAAAGTAAGTAAAGACAACAAATCACCAGGAATGGGTGGAATAATAATGGAATTATATAAAATTCTTCCAAATTCAGCAATTTCTCTACTTCATAACATGCTAAATGATATTCAGACTCAAATGATTACTCCACCATCCTGGAAATATTCACTGGTTACCCCTATAAAAAAAGATAAAAGCGATCCATCACAATGTAGCTCATATAGACATATCTTTCTGCTTAATAATGATTATAAAATCTTTATGTCTATCTTAGTAAATAGAATTAAGAAATCCCTGACTAAAGTCATAAATGAAGACCAAACAGGCTTTATATTTGGAAGACACACATATGACAATATTCAGAGAATTTTAACCATTATAGAAGCTTTGAACAGAGACAATTCAGAAACTCTTATAATCACATTAGATATAGAGAAAGCATTTGATTCGGTAAACTGGAAGTATCTATTTAAAATTTTGGAACTTTTTGAATTCTCATTAAACTTTATAAATTTAATAAAGAATATATATAAAGATAACCTGGCTTATGTAAAATTAGGCCCATTTACCTCGGAAGCTTTCAAAATAACTAAAGGCTCTAAGCAAGGTTGCCCTATGTCTCCCATACTGTTTGCCCTGGCGATAGAATTATTTGCATCTGCAATACGAAGTGATCTAAAAATAGAAGGAATTAACTTTTACAATAAATTTAATTCTAAAATCATGTTATTTGCTGACGATATATTGCTGACTTTAAGACCGAATAAAGAGTCCATGCAAGAATTAGAGAAACAAGTAGAAGATATTTTTTCCATTTCAGGTCTTTGTTTCAATAAATCCAAATCAAAACATATACTTCTAAATAAAATAGATGACTTGCATCTGAATAAATATCAAATAATTGGAGAAAAGGTTTCTTCACTAGAATATATAGGAATTCTTATATCTGAGAACATAGATACTACCATGACCTTAAATTATAATAAAATCCAAAATTTAATTCAAAAACAAGTTAATAGCTGGAATAAATTAATGTTAAACTTGGAAGATAGGTTACAGTTAATGAAAATGATATTACTACCACAAATAAACTATATAGCATTAGCAATCCCTATTTTACCAGATAAAAAGTTATAAAGACAATACAGAAACTTTTAATGGATTTTCTTTGGTATCCAAAAAAGAACAGAATTGCTTTCTCACATCATATTAGACCCTGGGACTTGGGAGGAATTAAATTTCCAGACATAGAAATGTATATTAAAGCTTCCATCATTAAACTTATACTAAATTGGGTAAATCCAAATTATTCATCCGCATGGAAAATTTTACATTTAACTTTCTTCTTAAATGAAAACAAAATATTAAAAAATATGGATTTGGAGAATTATAATAACATATTTTGGCATGTACTATGTCATAGCTTACAAAATAAAACAACAAAGCCCACTAATTTATCATATCTGAATAATATTTATAATCTATTTAGAAAATTTATAATTACAAATCCAGACATAAAATTATGGTTCGAACTCTTAATACCATTTAAAACATCAAAGAATTTTAAAGAAAAAATCCAAGAAAAAATACTCATTAATTGGGAATCCAAAAACTTTATTTACTGGTCTCATTGCTTAAATAATCACAGTACTTTAACCACCCAACAAGTAATAAATGAGTTTAGTATATTTGAAATAGACAGAACAGAACTTCAAAAAATACTACAATATGCAAATGATTTATGTAGAATTATTAATGATTCAAACTTTAATACTATACCTAAGTTCATAAAATATATGCAAGAATTGATTTATGGAAATCATAATAAGCTAATTTCTATATCTAAATTATACAAAATTTTAATAGTGTATAAAACCAAAATAGGTCAAAATGTTGTGAACATTTTAACAAAGGGCTTGACAATAAATCTATCATCTGAAGGTATGAATGACCTTTTGTTGTCAGTTAAGCTAACATCAAACTTCCAGATATGGAAAATCTTCACATGGAAATTTTTACATAGAGCCTTTTATACACCATATAAAATAGCCAAATTTGACCCTGCCCAAAAGCCCACATGCTGGAGATGTACTGTAAACTGCGAGGCAGATTGGATACATATATTTTATGATTGCATTAAAAAATTCTGGGAAGCTATTAATAGATTTCTTCAAGCCATTTATAATGATACATTTGTTCTAACAAAATCTTTAATTTTTTTGAATGTAGATGACTCAGTAACTATGAGTAAAAGTGATCAATATCTTTTATGGTCTATTCTGGCTGTAGCCAGAAAATGTATAACAAGAAAATGGAAATCCACTGTCCCTCCAAGTTATGAAGACTTCATATCTCTATTAAAGGAATCTGCACAAAAAGAAATAAAAGTCAAAGAAGAAAGAATTTTTCCCAGACGTTGGACAGACAATCCTTGGAATAAAATCTTAATACTTATAGACACATTACAAAAGGATAGAATTTCTTCTACATGAAATTGAATTGTCATAAACTAAGATGGACTTATGTGAATATATGCCAGTAAATGTTATACTAGTTCTATGAGATTATTCCTCTTTATAACCTTATTGGTTAATCCTTTTCATTGGACCACCTGTAAATATTGTACATATTGTTATAGTTATTAACTATTTTCTTTTATTTTGAATTGTAATTTAAATTTACTGTATCATAATTTGTCTACAAACAAAAAAAATAAAAATTATTTAGCAAAAAAAAAAAAGATTTTTCCCCACCTCTTAAGTCTCCTTTGCTACATCCAGTAAGCCTAAGGTGTGCAATTCAGATGGGAAAAATCCTGTTGAAGATTGGGGAACTTCAACTATAACAAAAAAAAAGTATGGAAGCAACTGATTACAGTTCTTACTATCCTGTTCGATGGCCTTCTTCAGCATAGATTTCAATTTCAGAGCGTTATTAAAGCACTCTACTAACACATCTGTTTGAAGGTGGCAGACTTAGTTTCTTAACTGCTTTACTTTAAAATGCAACAAAGCTGGTACATTACCCTAGACATAAGTGGGATTTCTTGGTCTGCGATTATTTCTCTGGAAATCCCTACCAAGGGAAAAGGTAAACCTACTTCTCTCTCTGGTTATCACATCAGTATTGGCTTTTCACATAGTCACTTCTTCAGGAAATTTAGTGAAATAAACAATAATCACTAGAATATCTTGGTAGCATTTGGTAGATTTTGTCAATGGGCTACAAGATCCATGACTTGCTTCTGAAATGAAACTTGAATAGCAGGCAGACATTAGTGGACATCTGAGACAAAAATATGGTGCCCTCAGTTAACATTGTAAGCAAATTACACAGAAGTTCTCAGTGTCTTTCATTATAGTCATATCAATACAATCTAGCTAAAATTCTGGCTTTGGATTTGTCCATCCATATGTGCCCTCCAAAATTATGGCTATGTTCCAGTTTCAATAAAGACATTCTAAAAGACATTGCAACTTGCAGTTGTCTCAATATTTCTGCTTTGACTTTGCTTTCCCTATTCAGCAAGTAATTCATCAATTGAAAATATGAGTATGGGATGGGACCAATCTGCCCCACTGTTTTTCCTTCTACTCTGGCTATGTTTTACCTGTTCATGTTTAATGAGCTGTCCTCAAAATGCAATTTCTTAAAAGTTTCATTATTTATAAGAAAATATTTGTGTCAGTAGACTGACATGAAGTAGAGAATCTAGCATATTCACCTAAGAATACCGGTTTGGGTTTTCTTCTTCTTCTTCTTCGAGCCTTTCCTCCACAAAAGGGAACTCGTATCAGGGACTTTCTTCTGCCATCGATTTTGGCAGGTCGTTTATGATTGCTTCAGTAACCCCTGTCCCTTTCCTGACTTTATGAAACTGCTGTTGAAATTCTTGCATCTGACCAGCCCCTGTTTTGATATTACAGGGGGAAACATGGGATTCTGTTCAAGTTCCCTTTTTCATCTTCTTTGCCTTAGAGACTTTATATATCACTATCGGTCATTATACAGACATACTGCAGGTCTTTATGGGCTGCATTGCTCAGGTAGGATTCTATTTCATGTAGTACAGACTTTATATCCCACTATCTGTCATTATACAGACATACTGCAGGTCTTTAGGGGCTGCATTGCTCAGGTAGGATTCTATTTCATGTAGTACATGCTTCTCCTTTGCAGTCTTTGTACAAGCTTATTTTATTAACTTAACAACTAAGGTTTTCTGGTAAGACACAGTAATAGATTTCTGAATACATACAGAATCTTCTACCTCTTCCATGCAAAACCAGATTGTAGTCTCTTTTGCAATTTATACAGCCATCTCTTTTGTGTACTTTTAACATGATGTTGGGTTGTGGCTGCTGCCAGTTCATGTAAAGGTTACAGTCATGACTGTGTATTCTTAGCAGTGTATCAGACTAATGTCCTTCATTCGTTTTTATTAGAAGTACATTCAGACCACAGTATATCTAACTGTGTTCCTTCCCCACACAGTCTCTGCCATGTCTTAAACTAGGGGGAGCTTAAACCCATTATAACATATGTTAAACCAGTAACTAAAGCCACTGGATGTAATACTTTATCCAGCACTGTCTGTATTCCCATGTGTTATAGAATATTCTTTCCACTGTCCACAAAAACATATTACTTCTGTTTTTCTGTGTCACTTATGTCTGGAAATGTAAAGTTCCTTAATAAGTATAACCATTCTTCCAGAATCTAACAATCATTAAGTTCTTTACCATCAATCAAAATAGTGTGTTTGGCTAGCATACTAGCAGACGCAGACTGGCAATATGCTGATTAGATCATTCTAGTTGCTACTCTGCAATATCCCATTGGCATATTTTCATTATCAGTGTTATGATTAGAAAACACATTAGTGATATACATAGCATTCCCTTTGTCACTCAGTGGTTAGCAATGTGTCCCCTCTTTCCTTTTTACACATCTAAACATGTACCATTTCAGTTGTTGACAGACATCTCCACGTTCTTATTTCCAAGGTTAGGTTGCTCAGCCTTAAAAGTGTTTTATTAGCTGGTTACCTTTCATTTAATCAAATTCTAAGTTACTCTTAGGGTCACTCTGAAAATCTCATTAATGTAAAATACTTAGAAATGCTATATTTTAAATCAATTGTTAGAATGTCATTTTGTTTATACTATTCACTTCTGGTTCCACCCATAAATTTAAAATATATTTCAAAATACATCTTTAATCTTACCTTTTACTTGAACAGAATGTCCAGTTGTGTACTATATTTGCCTTAGAAGACACAAATTATCCCATTTACAGTTTTTTATTTTTTTTTAGTTTATGATAGTCCATATAATTAGTTAAATTCAAGTCCATGCATGCAGACTACCAGGGTTTCTCAAAGATGAAATGACAAAATCTTGGCCCAGTTAGACAGATCCCAGTTTCTTGATTGGCACCCCTTTCAAAAGCAAAAGGTAATGCCTCTGTGTCATTGTTCATTAAAGGTATAATGGTCTTTCGGATGGCTGGTACTCTTGCCAACTTTCTTACTTACTGCTGTAAATGTAGCAATCCATTGTGATTTTAAAGTCACTATAACACTTTTGGCAGTTCTTCCATTGATCATCAACATAAAAGGCAGAAAACACATTTTCACTGGAAGGATAATTTAAATGAAAAAGTTTACACCTGAATGCTGCAATATGGTAACAAAATCCAGGTAATTTGGCATAGAATCATTCTCAAATTTTGCTCATGTTCTCCATCAATGTAACATATCAACACAGGAGGCACATGAATCAAATCTGTAGCAGTTTATTTGCAGTGACAAAACGTGAAGGGTCTTTATTTAATGAAACTAAACATAAAAGGTAAGTCTTTGCAGTAAATTTTTTACACAACATAGCTGGTTAAGTAACTCACAGCTCAATTCACTCAGCTTCTACTTAAAAAATAACTTACAGTTCATTAAGTCCAATACTCCAGCCTAAAATCTTTCTCCAAGTGCAGATCTAAATGTTGCAATCACTTTGTTGCATCCATAGGTTTGATCTCCTATCTATTATTGCGTTCTCCATAGGATCATTCTTGAGGTTTCCATGGATTCTTTCAAGAGGAAAGTTGCCTTGCTTCTCCTCCAGTCAACAGATCCCCTTCAGATGAGGCAAACCTTCTGATTTCTTGTGATTTAAACTCATCCATTTACCAGTTGTTTCTCATCATAAGCCTGACATTTCCTGAACTAGTATATGCAACATTATAAACAGATTTTCTATTTACTTACATAGCAATATTCATGCACTGAATGGCCACTGTACTGTAATATATATGATATTTATATGACTCATTACTATTCAGATATAAACCGCTGACTGGACAGCCCAACCAGCGTGCCAGTTGTAAATTGAGTATGAACCAACAGAAAAAAAAAGTCCATCCACTAAAGTACCATTGAGCAAGCAAACTTTTCTATTAGCATATTTATTATTTATTTATTTTATTTTACATTTTTGTTGATCAGGATTGTCCGACTGAGCTGATGATCCCTTTTTCAGCGGAGGCCCGGGGAGAAAAACTCCAACATATTACACAATTTGCATTATAAATTATCATTAAACAGCAATGTTACATGATTATTACAAGGCATATACTGGAAGGTACACCAAAAATATAAGAAACATTTGGTATGTTCTGCAAACTAAAACAGAAACATACCTGATTTTCTTCTTATTTTTCATTGTCACTGTAAATGTCTGTTTTTCAACAGTTAAAAAAAAAAACTAAACAAACAGCAATGGAGATAATGTTTTCATTATTGTGTCTCCTGCACTGACTTACTGTGGAAGCAAGGAAAGGTAAGTCCCGTATGCATCAGCTGTATATCAGAACAGTGAAGACAATGCAGAAGAAGACAGAACTCCCCTTATACAACTGCATTATTTAAAAAAGGTAAGCAATTTCTTTCTTAATTAATGTTATTGTATAAAAGCAATAATCTTCTCTTGTTTGTGGTTATATCAGGATTTACCCACAGTTGGCTTTGTTTAATCACTTGGACTTCGTCCTCATGGTGAAATCATACCAGCCATGGGAAAATCCTGATATTCCTACACACAGTCATGGATTATTGCTTTGATATACAATATATGCATATATATTTATATATATATATATATATATATATATATATATATATATATATATATATATATATAGTTTACTAATACAGTGTTGAAAGTCACAACAATTTTTACTAACATGGTCGAATCATTGTGTTGAATTTGTACATGTCAATTGTTCAGAATGTCGAAGCTCACCACCACGAAGGTTGACATTCGCAATAATTTGAAATAACTTCACCTATGAAAAGGTGATGTCAAACCCTCAGGCTATTGTGCTGAAGGTACCATGGGAAACATCTACATTTCTTTTACATTTCTGCAGAGGCATAAGGCCCCCCCCTGTACCCCCCACACCCCCTGCAAATTATATATACCAACTCCAAGATAGTACTACAGTGAGGAAAAGGATAAATTTCCCAATCTCCACTGCTCCGTGATTTCTATTCACAATGCTGAATTCATAATATCAAATAAAGCTTTGCTATATATATATATATATATATATATATATATATATATATATATATATATGCATGGGTCTATTTCACTTCGCCTAAAGCTCATTTGCCTGACAATGATTTCAGAGAGACCAAATCACCTAAACTTCACTTCACCTAAAGTTCACTTCACCTAAAACTCATTTCACTGACAAATTAGTACTGGCAGTCTGTAGAGCACTGTAAGGCAAGTAGTTATTACTTATTTACTATTTATTGACATTTGTTGACTGGGAAAGTCCACTGGGGCCAACAACCCATTTTCAGTGGAGGCCCGGGGAGAAAAGCTCCATACAATCACAGAAATTTTTACATAACATCAGCTTAACTTTGAAAGTCAAGAAAGTTTTTACATAATACAAATTGAAGTAGATATACAAGACAAATGAATAGTATAGAGGGATACAATCCAAGAAAGTAAACCCAGTGTGTTACATTTTTAGTAATTCTGTTTGTATATTCTCATAAGAATACTATTTAATCAATTATGTTTATTCAGCCACAGAAATAAAGAAAGCAAGAGAGATTGGATACGAAGACAGATAGTGTAAATTTCAACTATATTAATTAGTAAAAGTATTTGTAGTGTATAGTGGCCAAAACATTTAAGGTGATTTAATCATATGACTACAAGAACAGACAGGGTTAGTGAGATAGTGTTCTTTTAGCACAAATTTAAATGTTTTTAAAGAGTCTAGTTGAGTAAGAGAGAGAGGGAGCGCATTCCAAAGTTTGGCAATGGCATGGGAATAGAGACATTGTCCAGTTCTTTTCTTGGGTTTAGTTATGGTTAAGAGTTGTTTGTTAGAGGACCTAAGATGCCAAATAGGGGTGTGTGTTTCTCTTTTATTTGAAGGGATGGGCAGAAGTTTGGATTATTTAGTAGTTTGTGAGTGAGAGTAAGTTGGGAGTAATGCAGGTAATGAGGGAACTCAAACCAGTTTATAGATTTAATGGCCAGGCAATGATGTGTGCGAGTTGGCATGTTGGAGACAAACTTGGCTATTTTATAGTAGCACGACTGCAGTTTGTTCAGGAGAGATGTGTGCAGGTTAGTGAAAATGGGGCAACCACAGAGGAGGGAGGGTAGAAGTAGACTCCTAGCTAGTTTCAACTTGGTATACTTGTCCAAATAGAGTTTATGCCTATAGAGTTTGCCAAGCTTAAAATGGGTCTTTTTGATTTAGCTGAGTATATGATTCTCAAAGGATAGTCTGTCATCAATTGTGATGCCAAGCAGTTTGGCTGTTTTTACAATTTCAATTTCTGTATTGTTTTGAGAGAATATTTTAAAGTCTAGAGTTAGAAGTTTGGTTGTAAAGAGTAAAAGTTTTGATTTTTTTGGGGATTAAGGTGCCGTTGAGCTTCATTAAGCCAGGATTTGATGGAAGCAAATGCATTTTGTGTTAACTTTAGGAGATCTGAGGTGTTGTTAGAGGATACAACTGTAGTTGAATCGTCTGCGTATTAAATGAGAATACTTTCCAGGCATGCTTTATGGAGATTATTCATAAATATGTTAAAAAGCAAGGGCCTAAGAATAGACCCTTGGGGATCACCTGCGTTATTGAGCAGGTAATTGGATTGCTTACTTTGCCATCTAACAGATTGTTTTCTGTTGTGCAGATAGTTATGGAACCAGGTTAGAGTGTGTGGGGGGCAGTTTACGGTCTCATGTTGTAAAAGTAGTTTTGAGTGGGACACCGTATCAAAAGCTTTTGACAGGTCTGGTAGGATCACTGATGTTAGTAGGCCTGCATCAAGTGCTTTGTATACTAACTCCAGGGTCGCACTACAGTGGGGAAAAAGACATATACCTTCCCTTATCCCCACTGCATCTCCCAAAGAAATAAAAAACAGCATGTGCAATAAGCTGTTTTTTGATCATACAAGCCAGCTTTTATTCTGTTCGACAAGAAAAGAAGTTAGCCAAAATGAATGCATAGTGTGTGTGTGTGTGTGTGTGTGTGTGTGTGTGTGTGTGTGTGTGTGTGTGTGTGTGTGTGTGTGTGTGTGTGTGCATATGCATGCATGCATGTGTAAAGAGTCTGTCTTCCATGTGTTTGCCCAAGTTTCCTCTGGCTGCTGTGGTTTCCTCCAACATTTTAAAAACATGCAGTAACTGAACTGGGCATTCTAAACTGGCCAAGTGTGTCATGTGGAAGAACTACCTAAGCAGGACTAGCCACCCAGCATTGTAATCCTTGTCTCTAGATGATTGTCACTATTGAAGTGACACCCTGACCCCATGTGGTCAAAATGGGATAAAGGGTATGGATGTATGTATGTATGTACTGTGTTCTTTATCACTGACTGGTGTTATAGCAGGCAAGTCAAGAAATGTTATCACTGACTGGTGTTATAGCAGGCAAGTCAAGAAACTATTATGTTATGATCATGTCAGAGAGGATAATAAATAACAGTACACTAATTATAAATTGCAGATAAACATCTTCCAGTAAACAGAAGGAGCACATGACAGCTCATTTAACATACCTGAAAAATGTAATGTACCACATCAACTCAGATAGTAATAACAGAACTAGGAAGAAATTATGCAAGGGAAGCAACATTGACAGAGAAGGTAATTAATAACGACATGTGACAGATGTTTTATGACAAGCTAATGAAGTGCCTCCCTGCCCCAAACTGCTTCTGGGTCCCAAATGGTTATAGCAGAATTTTACCTTGTCAGTTTGATCTTCATTCAGAAACAGTTGGTCAATAGAGTTCATGTACAGAAACTCTGAATTCTGTCTGTTAGGAGTTTTCATTCCACTGTGTATTAGAAAAACCCATATAAGTAAAGGAAATTTATTTATAACGTTGGCATTACTTGAACTAATCTATATGTTTTCATTGATATTTTATGGAACATACTTCAGGTATTCATTACTTTGATACACTGTTTCTTCACTTTCATCTTTTTACTGAAGACTGATTTTCCGGTCTATTTCTTTTCTCAGTATTTCAGCAAAATTACATGGTCATTCTGTAGGTGCTAGCATATATGGCCTTTTTGGTTCTTAAGTTGCACATGCAGTCATAGTGCTGAATGATTCCCACATCCTATAAAGACTGTGAATGGAAAAGATGTACAGGAATAGAATGAGATCAAACAGTAACAGCTGGTGAAAGGTTCAAAAAGTAGATTGTCAGCGATAATGTATGTGATTCTGTATGTGTGTGTATCTGTCTGTCTGTCTGTCTGTGTATGTCTGTGTGTGTATGTGTGCGTGTCTGTCTGCTGTGTCTATGTCCGTGTGTGTGTCTGTCTGTGTGTATGTGTGTGTGTGTGTGTGTGTGTGTGTGTGTGTGTGTGTGTGTGTGTGTGTGTGTGTCTATGTCCATGTGTGTGTGTGTGTGTGTGTTTATGTATGTGTGTTTGTGTCTATGTCCATGTGTGTGTGTGTGTGTGTGTGTGTGTGTGTGTGTGTGTGTGTATGTGTGTCTGTGTGTGTGTGTCTGTGTCTATGTCCATGTGTGTGCGTGTGTGTGTGTGTGTGTGTGTGTGTGTGTGTGTGTGTGTGTGTGTGTGTGTGTGTGTGAGAGAGAGAGTGTAATTCCACAGTTTGATCTGGTGAAGTGAAAACCACATTTGGGTTATGAAACAATTTTTCTCTACAAAAGACAAATTTAAATTATACTGAAGGATGTTCTGAAAAGTTTATGGAGATTTAGAATTTCATATTGTGGGACCAACAATTTGAAACAAGCAGACACAGTTTAGCTTTTCTTTCTCACTTTAAGACATGGATAATAATAATAATAATAATAATAATAATAATAATAATAATAATAATAATAGGGTCTATATTGCATCAACAAACATTTAAATGTTCGAATCTCTAAAGGTTGACCGTTAGAGATCGAACATTTAAATGTTTGAAAATGCAATAAAAACAAAATAACCAGCACAAAAATAAAGGAAAGGGTTTTAGCAGGGGGGCAAGCCCCCCTGCACCCCCCCACCCCCGCTACTTAAATATACCAACTCCAAGATCGACATCAGTGCACTACATGGGAAATTTCCCCTTCACTACACTGTAGCGCGATCTTGGAGTTTGTATATTTAAGTAGGGGGTGTGGGGGGTGCAGGGAGGCTTGCCCCCCTGCTTACACCCTTTGTTTTTTGTTTTTATTACTTAGTTTTTTATTTATTTATTTATTTTTTTAATTTTCGAACACGTAAATGTTCGATCTATAAAGGTCACCCTTTAGAGATTTAAACATTTAAGTGTCCGTTGATCTAATATAGACCCTAATAATAATAATAATAATAATACATTTACTGAGAAGCAGTGAGGAGGTTTGAAAAATGCTAACTATCATGTGAAATGGAAGGGACAGTGAGAAACACTGTTAACTTTATCATTGTAAGTGAATGTCTGAGGAATTATTTCTCTGGTTCAAAAGTGATTCAGTCTTTGCTGAAATGTAGACTTCAGTTTTGTATAAGGGTAGACTCCTGTTTGAAAAAGTGTTAATATTTCCACAGGAAAAATAGGTCAATGAAAAAGATTATTGTATTTTTGCAATATATATATATAGTATGCCTGTGAGTGTCGGAAGATCCTGTGATGGACTGGCATCCCATCAAGGGCTGTTTCTTTGCCTTATGTTTAACAGGATAGGTTCTGGTTCAGACATGGCTCTGAAGAGAATAAGCTAGGTACTGGAAAATGAAATAATGAATGAATAACCTACCTTCCTCATGATTCTCATATAGTGACTTTCAATACTCAGATATTTATGATAAAGACACCACACGTAGTCTGAAAATGGACTTGCCACAGACATTGTGTGTATATCAATGTAGACTGTATTACAAGGCATAATCTGTGTTAGTCAATGGAGGATGTAGTAGTGGCTACATATATGATTTATCCACTAAAAGACAGCAATACTTGTGAGTATGGTATGAAAGACCTCTGTATTTATAATGCTGAACATTAAGAAGATGCCAGGACTAGGAACCATGACATTGTTACCATTCCTGGTCACTGAGCACATAACACTTTTCAGGAAGTAATTTGAATCCTGGAGGCATGAGACTATAACTACAGCATATTATGTCACAATATCTAAGTGTTTATATTATGATTTTTTTTTTTTATTCCCAACCACCGTTTTTCCATTGTGGTTAAGTAGCACATCAAAACAGACTCTCTGAATAGCTTATTGAAATTCATAGCCAAATTGCCAAATTTAGAAAGTTGATTTTTTTTCAGGAGGATTTTACTGGTCATGTTATTTCCTTTACCCGTTTCATAGTAGAGACATCTGCACTGCAGTATTTTCTTTTGTAATTTTATTTTTGTTAATTAATTGATCCATCCATCCACAACCCCTTTTCCCCTTTTTGCACATGGAGTCAGGGTATCACAACAGTGACAATCATCTAGAGCCAAACTTCACACCGCCGGGTCACTAAAACCATTCATGTATACAAGACATTTCCATCCAGGTCTTAGGAAATAACACCAAAGCACTGAATATTTTTGACATAATTTAATGAATATGTTTAATATCAAGAAGAATTTTTTTTAACTGGGTTGTTTTCTCCTTTTGGGTGTTAGATGGTAATGGTTATGTAGATGCTCCCAGACAACTACATATGGACACTAGTACATGCCAAGCATGTTCTGACCACTGCAATGATACAAAGCCTAAACAACATGTACTACATGGACTGACTTATAGCCCTGTCACTATACTTGTTATCCTACAGACTGCTTAGAAATGACCTGTGTCTGCATACAAGGCATCCTCCAACCCATTACTGATGGATTTATTGCACATCAGCAAGTCAAATGGCATCATAAATACTCAGTGTAGGGATCTAAACCTCTACTGCAACATCAACAGAATGGTTTGAAGGGACAGGTATATTTTACAAAGGATACCACTACTGTGGAACAGACACTTCATCCACATCCCTGTCCATTTTCAAGGATCGAAAACAGAAAATTTATCCCAGTACTGCCTCCTGTGCTAATAATGGACAAAGGCAGCTCCTAAAAGCTTCATCCCATGCATGGGTCCCCTTAACTTATATATGGTATGATCCCAGTAATTCTTATTGGGGTAATATATTATTATCGAGCACAGGATGGGTAAGACCAATCTATAACTAAATGGGCTATTTCAAGCACAAAAAGGGAAACTGGCCAGGCTTAAAATGGCCTGCAAGGGTGGCTACCCTGGTATTTACCTATGATCCTATGAACCAATAGTAAGGTACCAGTCTCTTACTGGTCAGCATTGTAAGGTACCAGTCTCTTACTGGTCAGCATTTAATGACTGGCAAGAAGAATCTAAACATAAGGAAAATGAATCTGTAGTTAGAAGCTTAAACTATAATTCAGCTATGTTAAAGTCATAGCTGCAGACAGGTGATAGAATACTAAATACATTAAAAAAATGTGCAGATGACAGGTCCCATTCCTGGGGCATGTACCTATTAAGGCAGTAAGACAAATTATCAGTCATGCAGCCAGAATCATCAGAGGATGACTGGCCTCCATTACCTTCTGCACCACCCTACCTTGTGACCCACCCAAGCCTTAAGAAGCTGATAGTTCTCCCTCTCCAAGAGGGCAGATAGAGGTGACTTTTGCAGAAACAATCACCTCTTCCCCAGATACAGCACAAGTTACTTCCAGCACTTCCAGTCACCCCTCTGGGTGAGGTTATAACACTACACTCAGTCAGCAATGTCAATCAGTCCCCACCATAATACTTTCAGATCAAATGTTAATGCATATAGCTAATAAAGGGAAACAGTTGTATCGCAAACAGAAATGTGGAACAAATGATAAATCTGCAAAAAAACTGAAAAGATTTCCTAATAAGAGATCATTAGCAAAAACGAGCACTTTGGGATTAAGCCCATTACTACCCAATTTCCAATTGTTACAGACAGGGAGGAATATCAGTGGGCATCTCTGGCAACGTAACCTACAGGAGAAAAGACAGATTCTGACTCTTCTACTGAATCAAGTATACCTTCCACACAAATACACTCCTTGCAGAGTATGACCATGGACTGCAGTGGATTTACAAACCATTGTAGATTCCCTCTCTCCCAATTAAACACTTTCAGTAAAATAAGCTAACATTTTAGAAGGACATGTACAATTGCTAAACCCTACTATCAAAGACCTAAGAGCAGTATTAAAGCCTCCACACCTCCTGATATTTTTTAGGAAAATATGGGATAAATCTAACATAGGTGATAACAATTCAAAGTATACAGATAATGGATTTCTAGCTGCTAGGAATAACCTCTTAAAAGCCATTACCACAGCTTGCCCCTACACTAACTGTGAAAAATAAAAACGATTGTATAGAAAGAGAATTAATCTATTTCTGCATATTAGCAGTGCGTAACAGATGTGTTTGATGCTTTATCTGGACATTCAGACCCTGAACAAGGTGCCGCAGCCAGTGGCTGGTTAACAACCTTTGTAGAGGGTCTGTTACCACCAAGACAAGAACAGATTAACAAGGTTTGTTTGAACTGACTAAGCTTAGGCATCCATGAAAGTGTAAATCGGGTACAATGTGTAGCAGATAACATACTTAGAGAAGAAAAGGAACAAAAGAAAAAGGTATTAAATTAACTCCAGCAGTTCAATACTGACTCCCATGGCTTGGGAAGGAGAAATTGTGGGGGAAGTGGTAGATTCCAATTCTTTCAGCAATCCCCAGGACAGTATCAGCAAAATTATTATCCTTTTATTTGTGAGCCACACTTTTGCCTTGAAAAACAGAAACCGTTTTATTTGCACAGCAACCAACTGATGTTTCCTTATCTGTGTCTTGAACAAAACAAGTGCGCAGCAGACAGAAGTTATTGAATTTTATGGAAACATTTACTTTGAATGTTCTTAAGAAGTCCAGGAAGGACAAAAGTGCTTGACTGTGGTTGCATTTTTGGAGGAAATACTGTGTTATTATCATTTTATCTTATGGAGTGTCTTTTACATCAAGACTTTGATTAAATTGTTATTCTACCTTTGATGTGATTCTTGGCTCCCAGCTATTCAGAGTGTTTGTTTGGTTCCTGGTTTTTCTTACACTCTGTTTCCGGTTATTTTGTGTTAAAATTATTATCCTTCTGATTCACTACCATCACTACAAGATACACTGCATTTAAATGTTTGTTTTAATTGTGGTCCAAATTAGCACTGGTTGAATGAATGCCCATCATATGGAAAGCAAACAAGTTCACCAAATGCTCAAGAACCACAACAACCTAAAAGTAATCCTCACGTATGGAAAACTGATTCACAGCCACCAGTGTGGCAGCAAACTTATTAGGGCAGCTATGAGAAGGAACTCGTATTATGCCTTTTGGCACCAATCGATCAACATGGCCCTTTTGTTAATGTTTCAATGTAAAATACATCTATCCCATTTCTTGTTGAGTCAGGAGCTACTAGATCTATGATTACTTCAACGAATACTTTCCACTTTCTAAACACATAATTTGGAGTGTACGCGTCCTGCTAAAAGAGCAGCATGGTTTTATTGAAGAAAATGTGGCGCCTTTAAATCTGTTAGGTAGAGATTTACTATGTATACTTAGATGTGCTGTTTATTGCATATCTGATGGTGTATTTTTAATGTTCCTAATGAATCTCTCGGATTATATTCAAATACTATCTGCACAAATGAAGATGCTCTTTTTGCTTTTATAACATTAAAGCAGAATACAGAAAATGCTGGTATGGAGAACTAAATATTATCCCTCTACAGCACTTGACTGCTCATGACAATGAGGTAGGGTCATAAAAGATGAAGAACCTGTGCATATAACATTAAAACCTTGAGTCCCTGCCTATGGTAGTTTAATATCCTTTGTCAGTAAAGCAGAGAAGGGAATTGAACCTGTTATTTCTGCTTTGTTACAACAAGGTATCTTTGTCCCAACTCACAGTGTTTGTAATACTCCTATTTTACCAATAAAGAAACCAGGAAAAGGTGTATAGAGGTTTATACAAAATTTACATGCATTGAATGCTGTACCAGTACCAACGCTTCAGTTGTTCCTAACCTTGCAACAATACTAAGTTCTATTGTTTCGGATGCCACCACCTTCTCAGTGAGAGATATTTCATCACTCTCTTTTCAGTCCCTACACATTCAGATACCTCATATCTGTTTGCATTTACTTATACAGGAGAGCAGAATACTTCGACTAGATTACCACAAGGGTACATAGAATCTCCCACTCTTTTCTCTTTCAAAAGAAGAAACAATTATACAAGATTAAGTTTCCTTGTGGGTCTACTTTCATTCAATGCATAGATGATTTGCTTTTAGCTTCAAGAACTGGACATGACTGTAAACAAGACACTGTTTTCATTGGACTCAGCAGAATTAGGATTTAAGTTTAATAATGACAAATTGCAGTTTATGGAAATCACAGGTTCAATCCTTGGGACATCTTATCTCAGATGGAGCTAGATCCAAACTGTGCCATGCCCTACTACATTAAAACAGATGAAAGCTTTTTTAGGGGACTAACAGGTTACTGCCAACAACTGATTTTTAACTGTACAGAAGTTGTAAAACCTTTGCTATAATTATTAAATAACGGTACCCCTGAACCTTACCATGGCAGGATTATCATGAACAAGGTTTGGTACAACTGAATACAATGCTTTTAAATCCTTCTACACTTGGGTTACCAGATTATTCTAAACATTTTTTTTCTTTTATAGTGAAAGAAATAAAGTAGCATTAGGACTGTTATCACAAAGTAGAAATGATGGTTTTAGTCCTGTTGCTTATTTCAGTACTAATCCTGACGCTATAGCTGCAGACCTCCCCCACTGCTTTAAGGAGGTGACTACAATGGCACACTTAGTAGACATGGTGGTTGAACTGACTCTCAGGCAAAAGACTTACATGGCAGTTCTGTATTCCGTAGAATCTTTGTTAGTGAAGACTAAAACACAATATTTCTCTGCATCACAATTATCTAAATTTGAATTAGCTTTACTTAATAATGCTTCTTTACAAATTGTTTGGTGTTCACCACTTAACCCCGATATTTTAATCCCCACAGTAGATGAAGGCAAACCCCATGTGTGTATAGTTGTGGGTCTACTTTAAAACATTGAATTACTGTAATGTCGAACCACAAAACTCTGAGACCGGAACACTGAAAATGCACAACACTGAAAACTTAACCCGCTAAAACACAGAACAATGAAACTTTACAACACGGCATCCCATATCATTGAAAAGTGCAATGCACAAACACCCCCTCCAACTAAACCAAAACTAAACCAGTAAACACACTTTTTACTAGATTTCCACAGGGGGCAAGCCCCCCCCTGCACCCCTGACCCTCCCACAAATTAAATATATCAACTCTGAGATTGCACTACAGTGGAGAAAAGTTAATATCCCAGTCCCCACTGTATCATGATTTCATTATGGAACATAAAAATAATGTCTAAATCACTTACCTGCATTGTCCTAAAAACACGAACATACTGGCAAAATAAAAGCCCCCCCCACTTATTTTTCCCAGCATTTATCACAACAATAACAAAACTTCCTTAACAGAAATAAATCCATCACTTACAACCCAGCACTTATCACAACAATAACAAAACTTCCTTAACAGAAATAAATCCATCACTTACAAACACCAATATCTACCCGTTACCTGATAAACTTGTAATACACAACATTAAATCTACTTTAAAGCTGTAAAACAAACTATCCACCATATTACTTCACCGCAAACTGCAACATGTTAAAGTGATACCACATAACTGTCAACCATAAACATATAACATTTTCAATGATACATGACTCGATGCTATAAATTTCCAGTATTATGAACTTATAATGTAGGAATTCTTCAGTGTTGTCCATATTCGATGTTCTAATCTCAGTGTTCTGTGGTTCAGTGTTACAGTAATTTAGTGTTTTAAAGTAGACCCATAATTGTTACTAACACTATGCTTCCAACTATTTTAGATTTGAAAGCTATTCCCTTACAGAATCCAGATCTAATTCTTTTTTGTAGATGGCTCCTGTGTTCAAAGAAATGATAGTGAACTTGTAGCAACTTCTTACGTTTGCACACAAGACAGAATTTTATTAACTGAACAATGAAATGCAAATGGTTCTACCCACGTAGTTGTGCTTGTAATTATGCCTGAAGCCTGTAGGTCTGGCAAAGATCAGTCAATAACAATGTTTACAGACTCTCCTTATACTTATGGAGTAGTTCATGATTTTGGTACACATTGGAAAGAGAGGGGTTGTTTAATATCAGCGAGGACAGTCATTAAAAATGCTGGTTTTCAAAATGACTTGTTAGATGTTTTATTATTACCAAAAGAGATTGCAGCAGTAAATTGTGCCACATAAAAGACAGAGTCTTCCTTTGTTAGAAAAGGCACTGCTTTTGCAGATATGGAGGAAAGACAGGCTACATTGTTTTATTTTGTTCAGGCTATATTATGCAGCAATTATATGAAAATAACATTTCTTTACAGGAGTTACTGTCTTCTCAAAATCAGACAGAGGACTCTGAGAGAAGGAGGTGGATAAGAGATGGCTGCAGTCACTCTCCAGACCTTTTAGGGCACCATCTGGATGGCTGACTAGTAGCCCTAATAAATTTCTTAAATCTGTTAGTAAGAACCTACCAACTGCCTTTCCATTTGGGAAAAAATGCATTAATAAAATACATTTCCACTGTTTATTCATTTATTTATTTGACATTTGTTTACCAGGAAAGTCTGACTGGGCCAGAAAGTGCCCATTTTCAACGGAAGCCCGGTGAAAGAAGCTCCATAATCACAATATTTAAAAATCAAGTACACATATTTTTGGTTCATATTATAACACCGAATGCTAAAAACAGCGAACGGTGTTACACTGACACATATTCAACGAACGCTGAAAATGTCGAAACCACAGAACAGCGAACCCCCCCAAAAAAACATTAAACACTTCCAAACACATACACATATACCCTAACCCTAATTATACTCCCCAAAAAACAGTAAATAACTAAATACACATATGCATGTAACCCAACCATACATCTAACAAAAAAAAAAAAAAAAACAGTAAACATTTTAAAACATATGCACTTACCTTAACCCGCACCCTAACCCTAAGGTCAGTAACTCTTGCACATTTACATAAACAGTTCCAGACACACTTACCTTAACCCTAATCCTACCCCCCCCAAAACAAAAGTAAACAGCTAAAAACACACACATACGGAACTCAACCATACATCTAATGCAAAATAAAAAGCAATAAACACTTTCATATATATGCACTTACCTTAACCCACACCCTAACCCTAAGGTCAGTATCTGTTGCACAATCACTCTCGGGAGCTATACCAGACAAGGGACCACACTACACTTCAGAACAGGCAAAGCAACAAAGTGGTCAAGTGACTTCTTTCCCAGAGAAAGAATTCGCTGAACAGCTGCTTCGCTGTTTTGCCTGTTCGCCCTACATGAGTCGACGAAAACGCAAAATGTGCTTTCGGTGTTCTGATATGAACCCCATATTTTCAATCACAAAGTATCATGTTACATTACAAAACAGCAAGTACAAATATTTTAAATCACAATGCAAAATATTACACTGCAAAATATAAGAGTGGAAAAAATGTAATGAGAAAAAATAGAACATATGTTTCATAGTAGACTGCAATGAAAAGCAATAACATATATTTTTTTAATTTTTTTATTTTATTTATATTTTGTTCACCAGGATAGTCTGACTGGGCCATGGCCCATTTTCAGTGGAGTCCTGAGGGGAAAAGTCCCAAGAATGCAAAAAGATTTCAAACAGATTAAAAATAGTAATAAAACAGATATTTCAATATAAAGCTTAACAGCAATTTAAAAAATTGAAGATTAAGCATCATAACAATTTGATGCAGTTACAATGTATGCAGATGTCTACAGAGACCAGTTTTAACAAATATAAGCTATGCTTCATCAGCAGAGAGTTTAGGTGCAAACAGTGGTAGATAAAGAAGAGATTTAGTAGAAAACCAATCTTCAAAAGGTGAGAGAAAATAGGAGGAGAAATGAAGTTGTAAGAATGCGTAGTGAAAAGTTATCCAGGGGTAATGCAGGAGCATAGCCAATTCTTGTTCAAATGTTCTTTAAGAAGGAGTTTGAATTTGAAGGAAGTAGGGGAATTTAGAATATATTAGGGGAATGTTGTTCCAAATTTTTGCAATTTGATTTGCAAATAAGGAATTACGAAAAGTGTTGCAGGATTTCTTAAGTTTTAGATGTAGTTTGTTGGATGAACAGAGGGGACAGGTTGTGTAGTAAGGTTATTCTAGGTTGCTCAGTGCTGGACAGCCTTCTGGTTTGTGTAAGATGTTGTAAGCAATAGACAGTTGTTTGAAAGCAAGTAGATTTGGTAGCTCCAGACACTGTAGTTGTCTAAGGGCTGTACAGTGGTGGGATCTATGTTAGAAGTTGGCAGCAAAACAGGCTATTTTATGGCATCTCTCTAATTTGGACAGTTCAGATTTTCTATAATTAGTGAAAATGGGGAGGGTATACAATAGAGTAGACAGAAGGTGTGTTCTGCCTATGGCTTGTATAGTTGATGGGGTGAGAAAAGTTTTAGACCTATTCAGGCAGCCGAGTTTGAGATGTACCTTTTTTATAGCAAGGACTATGTGCTTATCAAATTTTATGGCACAGTCAATTGTGACACCAAGTAACTTTATACTATCTACTGACTCCATTAAAGTGCTGATGGAAGACAGTATGTGAAGCAGTGAAGAGGGTTTCATGGTTTTATTATTATCAGCTTAGTCTTATTTGGGTTTAGTATGAGTTACCTATCTTTGAAGAACTGCTCTATGTCAAAAAATGCACTCTGGGTCTTAGGAGTTCAGGGAGGGAGGGAGCTGAGCAAATAACAATGGAGTCATCTGCATATTGTATGATAATTGAATGTGGGGATGCTGAGCTAAGGTTGTTTGTAAAGATGGAGAAAAGTAGAGGTCCAAGAACAGAGCCTTGTGGGACTCCTACAGTAATAGGTATAAGGGCAGAGATTTTGTCTTTCCATATAACTGCTTGTTGGTGATCAGATAGGTAGCTGTGAAACCAGGAAATGGAGGAAAGTGAGAGGTGCATAGATGACAAATCTTCAAGTAGTTTTTGATGGGAAACAGTGTCAAATGCTTTGACATTTCTAAGAAGATGGAAGAGATGAGATTATTACTATTCCTATGGTGGTTTATGAAATCTGTAAAACTTAATAGGGCAGTTTTGGTACTATGTTTTGGTCTAAGCCCTTGCTGGGATTTTAAAAGAAGGTTATTTTTTAGTAGACAGGTCAGTAGCTGAGTTTGTATACATTTTTCAAGTATTTTGCTAAGGGAGGAAGTATGGCGATGGAGCTGTAGTTAGATAATTCTCTGGATTGACCACCCTTATGCAGGGGAATGATGAAGAAAATATGTGAGGAAAAATTCAATATTCATATTATTTGTTACATGGATTAGTATGTGATAGATGAGACCTGAGACAATTCTAATACGATATTTAAAGAGATATCAGAGCTTACATGATCAGAGACACTGAGGCAAAATTGAGTGATATCTTAGTATGAGACAGGTGTTCATATTGTAGTTATAGAAGGAAAGAGGATGGAGAGAAGGAGATTATAAGAAGAGTGCAGGGTAGGGTGTCTTCAGGTACCTTAGGTGAGTAAGGAGGAAAAGAGGCAGAGGAAAGGTCTGCAGAGATGAATTAAATAAGATAAGGTAGTTGGGAAAACAAAATGGAGTGAAGTAGGAGGCTGGAGAGGATTGTGAAGTGTGATCTAGGTTGAAGGGGGGGGGGTGAGTGAAATATAGTGAGTAAGTTTCGCCAGGATTAGCACAGGAGTAAGTTCAACATTTTTTAAGGTATTCTTTTAGGGAGCATTTAAAGGTAGGTATGTTAGAAATAGTTCTAGTGGTTAGAGGTAAGGAGTTCCATTTTTTTTTTGCTACTTTGTAGTAGTATAAGTTCAGTCCAGGGGATTTATTCGATTTATTTGTGGTGAGAAGTTGTTTGTCTTCTGATCTAAGAGTTCTTTTTTGGAAAATACATGTTGATTAAGTGAGTAAGAGCTAGGCAAGCTAATGGTTTGTGAATGATTTTATGCATTGCTATTAGCTGAATGTAGGAGGGGTAGGGGGAGTGGTCTGTGTATGATTTTATGCATTGCTTTTAGTTGAATGTAGGAGAGGTAGGGGGGAGTTGTTTGTGTATGATTTTATGCATTGTTATTAGCTGAATGTAGGAGAGGTAGGGGGAGTGGTTTGTGTATGATTTTATGCATTGTTAGCTGAATGTAGGAGAGGTAGGGGGGAGTGGTTTGTGTATGATTGTATGTATTGCTATTAGTTGAATGTAGGAGAAGTAGGGGGGAGTTCCAGCCAGCTAAGGGAATGCAGAGCTATACAGTGATGAGAAAAGGGGGATTAATTAGTAGCAAACTTGGAAATTTTGTTGCAGCTGCTTTCAGGTTTGTTTTTTTTTTTTATGAAGGGCTGTAAATTATTTAGAATTGGTGCTCCATAAATTAGGGAGGCCAGAACGTATGTTTTGGCTAGAGTAATTTTGTGGGTGTGCTCAGAAAATGATTGTTTCTGTATAGCATATCCAGTTTTTGATGGATTTTCTTGATTTTGCTTTGGATGTAGAGGTCAAATTGAAGATATTGCCTTGGATGTGGATGTCAAATTTAAGTTCATCTATTATGACTCCTAATAGTTTGGTATGTTGGACTAGCTCGATGTCAGTGCCATTTGTAGAAATGATTTTGAAAATGCTTTGTTAGGGGGGTGAGTTTTTGAGGTAGAGGAGGAGTCAGGCTTTTGGGGAGTTAAGTAAACCAGATTTCAATGGAGATGACAGCTTGTTGAGTGATTTCTTGGAGGCGAGTTAAGGTGTTTGAAGAGCAGATGATGGTACAGCCATCTGCATATTGAATCAAGGTGCCTTCACAAGAAGATGAATGTAGCTTATTGATAACAATACTGAACAGTAGAGGGCCAAGGATGAATCCTTGTGGTACTCCTGTGGAAGTGGGAAGGTAATTGGAGATGGATCCTTGCCATTTTTCGGCTTGTTGCCTGTTGGCAAGGTAGCTAGAGAACTATTGAATGGATGGAGATGCTAAACCCAGGGTGGTAAATTGATTGAGGAGTTTACTGTGAAAGACCATGTCAAAGGCGTTTGATAGATCTAGAGATACTGCAGATACAGTTTTATTAGAATAGCGAGCTTTATTGACAGTGTCTGTAAATGATAGTAATGCAGTAGAGGTGCTGTGGTCTGGCCGAAACCCATGTTGCTTATTGGTGATTAGCTTATTTTATAAGAGATAGTAGAGAAATTGTTGATAAATACATCATTCAAGGATTTTAGAAAGAGGAGGCAAGATGGCTATGGGACAGAAATTTGTAATATCAGTAGAATTACCTCCTTTATGTAAGGGGGTAATGTGTGCCATTTTCCACAAGTTAGGGACACAGGATTCTGTTATTGATCTATTAATATGAATGCTGATTGGATATGCTATTGCATCTGCAGTCACAATTAGGTAATCTGGTGGGGATGGTTGTCAGCTGAGGAGGAACAAGGCTTTAGTTTATGTTAAAAGCATTTTATGAGAGTTATATAATCTGTTTGAAAGATAAATTTGGTGGAGTTGTCTACATGTGTATTGGAGAGGTTGCAGATAGGTGTGTTTTGTGAAGGAAATGTGGTAGGGTCTAAGGTAGGGGAAATTGGCTGTGTGGAAGGAGGGGTGCCAGATGAGTTTGAGGTTAAGTTGTCTATGCATTCTATGAAGTATGTATTGAAATAAGTAACTGTTTAAAGTGGGGGGATGTCTGGGTATGGGCTGAGATTCTTTTTTTGGACCTGAGTTGATGAGAGAGGATATGGAGGACCAGAATTTTTAAGGTTGTTTTTATGGCTATCTTGTAGCTGAGTATAACACTTTTTATCTTTATTAACTTGTTTCTTGACTTGGTTTCATAGCTGTCTGAATAGTTGCCAATTTATGTCATTTTTATTCTTTTAGCAGTTAATCCATGCTTTGTCTCTGTTTTTCATAAGGAATTTGCATTGGTTAGTGAGCTATGGAGTATGGCTGCTTTTAAGTCGTTTTGTACACTGTTGGTCTAAGGTGTTAAGAATATTTAAAAATGCAGCACTGAAGTATTCAAATGCACTATTTAAGGGGAGTCTTTTTAGGATGGACAAGTTAACCATTTTCAAAGATTCAATGAAAGACTCCTTGGAGAATTTGGAGAGATTACAGGTATGTTCCTTTGTTAGTTGTGTAATACAACTGCCAGTCTGTTTCCATCATCCAAGGGGATAATTTAATTTGTGATTGTATCTGTTATCCTGGATTATATGTTTTCAACAGAATGTTTGGTACTTTTCTGTTAATGGGGCAGCAGTGGAAATGTGCACAGGCAACGTTAGCACATGCTGGCTATGATAGCAGAGATGTTTTTCATGTGGGTAGCACAGATTTTTTTCCTGTCAGATTTTCAGTTACGTTTTTCCTGTGACACAGTAGTTCTGAAGTGCCGCATACATGCATATGTTGTAAGCATACAAATATTATTTTCTGTAAACTGATTTAGCTGTAACTCTGTCATTTTATCCCAATATTTATTTTGCCTTGCTCTTCCTGGATTTACCAAATGGAAATCGGTAAAATTATAAACCGCCTGAGCCTTTATTTTGAAAATGAAATTAAAAAGTCTGATTCTGCATTGGTTGAGAGTATAGTTATTTTTAAAGAAGTTGTACACTGGCATCCTGGAATGCGCCTGTCAGTGAAGATGTGTATTTCGGAGATAGGACAGGCGAGGGTGGGTATCCATGGTGGTACTTTGAGATATAACCACAGCAGTAATTTCCATGACTTCATAGTACCAGTTACAGCTTCCTGTTGTAATTCTGAGAGTCATAAATGCATTCCCTAGAATTATGAGGGAAAAAAATAAAACTGAAATAATATGGGAGAACAATTGCCAAACTTTGCTTCAAAGTTGTTTTTGCAGTAGGCAGATCCCCTCTGCATTGCCTATGGGTGACAAGCCCCACCTCCAAAGTTATACCTATCCCAAGTTTGAGACTCCCAATATACTGGGGGAAGGAGCTAGTCAGATAAACAATAATCTCAGACTTGATATAAGTAACTCTGCATTTTCTTTCATTCCTGGATTTGCACCAAGTATCAAACACTTACCACAAGCTATATTTCATAACCACCAGACTCTTTGTGCCTTTTCCAGCTCTACCAATATATGTTTTTAAGACTAAAGAATAAAAAAACTTATATTTTAATACTATGTCATAACAATATTTCAGTTCTGACATGTCTATAATTAGTACCAGCAAGACTGGCTTGTCACATATTCGTGAACCACATTAACTCATTTCAGTTTGGTAAATAAAAAATAGCTCACGTGAAAAACATCTCTGCTATCATTGCTGGAGTGTGCTAACATTGTCTGCACACATTTCAACTGCAGCCCCATTAATGGAAAAGTACCAAATATTCTTTCCTGGGGGGATATATATCACAGCAGTGCATATGCTGTTGGCTCTATTAACTTTTAGGAATGAGACTAGAATTTCTGCTTTTCCAAATTTTGAGATTGTGCCTCTATAGGGATTTACTGTGAATATATTTGGAAAGATTATAGCTATTCCATCTGCTTTTTTATGTTCTATATCAAGCCTAATAATATTATAACCGGGGGTAGTATTTCAATATATTTTATTTTAGGCTTTAGCCTTGTCTCTGTTGTGGCTAGGATGTCTAGGTTGTGTTCAGTCATCCAGGTATGATAATCTGTTATTCTGTTGCATATGCTTCTAATGTTTAGAGTTACTATTTCTAAAACTCTAGGGTGTATTTTATGGTTTGGGGATTGATTGAGACCTGTGTTTGGGTGGATGTCACCACACTGATGTATGGTGGAGAAAGAGGGTTTGTTTATTATGTCATTTTTAGCAGAGATGGGTAGAAGCATTACCTTAATTTTGGGACTGACATTTTTTAGTATTTTGGGGTTACAGCAGTAGAAAAGAGTTATGAGAAGTAAGCTTGAAGAGGTTTTGAGTAGCTAGTGGGAAGATGGTTGATAGGTGAGAATGGAGTAATTGTGGAGGTGTGCTTATTTATTACTACTACTGGTGGTGATGATAGGAATGAGAGGAGGATGATCAATAAGGTGATAAAGGAGAGAAACAGCATGGTTGGTGTTGTAAAAATCTTGCAGTATGGTTAGCTGAGGTAATGCACAGTGATAGTGTGGAGAATAGGTAGGTTTTGATGGGGAGGGTGCAGAGTGAGATTTGGAATGGAATGTAGAACAGAAGTGAGTAAAGATGGTATAACTAGAACAGTTTGTGATTGGATAGAAAGTAAGGTACATGATAGGAGGGTGAATAGAGGAGGAGGAGTAAGTGAAGTATAGGTGTAGATGTAGTAGGGGTGGGTGGGAATTGGGGGTAGGAGAAGCAGAGTGAAGCCCAGACATAGTGAAGGATGAACAGAGCGGGTTGGCCCATGGTGGGGTTAGTAACAGGAAATCTATCTGTAAAACTGCAGCAAAACATGAGGTAAGACAAATCCTGATAATTTTAAAGACAGTAACACAAGCTGGTAATTTGCTGTTAACATACACCTAAGTTAACTACAAAAGGCAATACTGCAGTGACTTTGGCTTGAAATAATACAATAATAGTTAGAGAAGCAACTAAGATGAGGGAAGGACCAATCAGGCACTTCAAAGAAATGCAGTTACTCCCTCCACAGATGGTTTACCACCAAAAACAAACAATCAGTGAGGTAGAATGATTATTGATACAAAAAAGGACTTTGAACTCAAAATAATTGACATGAGTCACAGCATTTAATTTTATGTTTTACACTGCTAGATTAAAATATGGTAAAGTGTTAATTTAGCTTCACCTTCAGCAGTAAAAGGCCTATGGGTGGTGTGGGGGTATCCCTCCAGAAGATTCTACATTACAGTACATAACACACTAATGCTTAAGTGAGAGAAAACAATTAAGTTTAGTTTGAGTCTTGGAAATTGCCTTACACAGATTTTAACTAAAGGTATTGTTTCTTTTGAACTTTTGCAACTGGGGGTAAAATTCAACTGTACAAGTTCCTTTGGTAGTGTGATTATGTTAACTTTTTCAGCAGCAGTTGTCAGACATACTATATGCTTGGTACACTGGGAGATATCTTCTTCTTCTTCTTTCGGCTTTTTCCCGGTTAGGGGTCGCCACAGCGGATCACCTTGTCCGCACATTGAATGGCAGTAGAGTTTTACGGTGTCGAGTTGCCAGCCCGGCGCCCAACCTTCCACAGAAGGCACACTCACACACACACCTAGGGCCAATTTAGAGTATCCAATCCACCTGCAGCATGTCTTTGGGATGTGGGAGGAAACCGGAGCACCCGGAGGAAACCCACGCGACCACAGGGAGGACATGCAGACTCCGCACAGAAGGCACCCCAGCCGAGGATCGAACCGGAGAACCTCTTGCTGTGAGGCGGCAATGCTAACCACTGCACCACCGTGGCCGCCCACACTGGGAGATATATATATATATATATATATATATAGAGAGAGAGAGAGAGAGAGAGTGAAGCTAAAGCAATTAGGATTGTTTGATGGTTGAACTAGGTAGATAAAGTGCTATTTGTCTATACTCTGCTGCATTAAGTAGTGTTTGGCAAACATGAGTAGTGCACTATATTTCACAGTTGTGCATTTCTGCTTTATAGCCTTTAAACAGGAAAATAAGGAAGCTAACAGGAGCTCTATCTAGATATGCAAGTTTGGGATTACTAAAAACAAAAACGGAGGCTTCCACAGTTTAGAAGGACAGAAGGAAGATTAACTAACAAGACTTATGTGTCGGTACACAAAAGTGTGGGATTATTGAGATGGAGGTTTGCAGATTTTAGAAGGACAGGTAGAATGCCTATCTCAGTTAGTTCCCACTCTTTGCTACACAACATACAGTCTGTAAATGTGACATTTAAGCACTTTAGAGTAAGCAGCTTAAGTTTGTAACATATATGACAAAACTAGGCAATGACCAAACTGTTTTCAGAAACAGAACTGGCTCATATTATTAACAAGTGACTCGGCTTACCAGTCACTGTGCTGTTCATAAAACATAAAATCAGGTATCACAATTGAAACCTTCAGTAGAAGCAAGGAGAAACATGCAAATATATATGCTAGAGATTAGCAGCAGAAAGAAAAAAATAACACTTACCCAGATGGCAACACATTACAAACTTACTTGCTGCAACTGTGCAGTACATAAAGCAAAAATTAGATGGTTTCACTGAATCCTACTGCAAAAAAAAAACAGTAGAAACTTACTAATATATCTGCTACACATTAACAGCAGAAAGACAACACTTAGCCAGAATTTAACATAGTAGGAAAAAATAGGCATGACTACGGAATCCTAGAGCAGAAAACCAGTAGAACTTTGCTGATATATTTGCTACACATTAACAGCAGGAAGACAACACTTAGCCAGAATAGCCAAGTGCTCATCTAGGCATTTCTACAGTTACCTCCTACTGTGCCTCTAGGCGTCAAATATTGCTTGTTCATATTTGCATTAATAATTCCAAAACCATACTATATGCAAGGTATCAGAATATTTTATCTTCAAGCATACATGATGACAAACACAATTGTATTGATATTTGATCTCTGTCAATGATTATTTGTTACAACTGGAAGGTGATAACTTAATTTTTTAAAGGCTCAAGCCACACCCACTAGGAGTTAAAGGCACACATTAAAAGAGCCGTACTGGAGGGAATGAGTTAACATAGTAGAAGCTTATTGTTAAGAAATTAAAAAAATGCAATGTACCTTAATGTATAGCAAAACAGCTGGATGGAGAGGACTATACCTGAGTCATGAGGTAGGGAAGTGATTTTGAATTTGGAGTCACGAAGGCAAAAGTAGTTGGAGAACAACTGAGATGAGGGAAAGACCAATCACGTACTTCAACTGAATACAGTTACTCTCCCCCATGGATGGCTTACCACCAAAAACAATCAGTGAGGGAGAATCTTTTTGGATACAAAGACAAGGTCTTTGAACTCTACTTGATGTGAGTCACAGCATTTAATTTTAGAGGTATGGTTATGGGGTTTTATTGCCCTTCCAGGGATGTTTTACACTGCTAGAGTAAAATATGTTAAAGTGTTAATTTACCTTCACCTTCAGTGGTAAAAGGCCTGTGGGCGGGAGAGTCCCCTCATTATCATTTTTTTGGTATGCCCTTCATCTCTCAGAAATTGCTCAACATTTTGTGAATACTTTGTATTTTGTTTAGAACATAATGTGTATAAAAAGTACTTGCACCTGTTTAATCAAAGAAAAAGCCTTGGGAACCCTTCTCTTTCCTGCAGTGAGACTTTATTGAACTTCTGCAAATTCAGAAATTTCATTATGTCCTTGTTGTAATTCACATTTTTTTCTGGATGGGTATAAGCATATCTATGCATAAATAATGATGCACACAGTAACAAAAATGTTTCTAATTGAGCTTACATTTGGTGTTCCCTGTTGCATACGTTCTGATCAGGGCTCCCATTTTACTGGACAAGTAATACAGCAACTTTGTAAGATCCTAAATGTTAAATTGGAATTCCAGTGTCCTTATAGACTGCTGGCATCTGAGATATTTGAAAGAGCCAACCGGACAGTTAAGATTAGACTAGCTTAAGTTTGTAAAGAAACTGATCATAAATGGCAAGAAACATTGTCTTTAGTTTTATTTAGTATTAGAAATGCAGTTAGTGCCCCTAGATAATTTCCCCCTCATGAAATCCTCATGGACAGACCCATGAAAATGCCTGCTATCCTTCTGCCTAAGAACTTTGAATTCCAAGATACTGATGAAACTATTATTTTGTATTGTAAATTCCATTGTACTATTTTGCAGAAATACCATAGCATCATTCTGTATGCTCATCACAGGACAAATAATAAAGATATTCCTCCTGAGTATATCATAATGTTGTACAAAAAAATGCTTTTAAAGGGCTTGTTCACATGGATCTTGATGATGGAGTCATTTCTGGAGTAGGTATTGTACCTACTTATGGGGCAATAAAGTCAATCTGGGAGTTTAGGAAGTTGTCTAAGCTCCTGGAAATATAACCAATTCTACCTCTGTGTCTATTAATTTGATAACCCAAGAAATGACTGCAATGTGCAGTGTGGTGCTACAGAAATGCATGGCACTCGACTTTACCCTCACTTATAAAGGGGATATATAAGCACTCATACAAACACAGTGTTGCTCTATTATTCTTGATAGCACTGGTGCCATTCATAGTCACCTAGAATTAACTTGGAAAGTCATTGAACATTCACATGCCAATGGGTATGGTTAACCAACCTTTTTCTCTTGATGGGGAGAAGGAATTTTAAAGTTTTTAATGCTTATAGCTATTATAATTATAATGTTAGGCCACCTACTTTTTATGGTTAAAGTGTGCATTTTAAAATTATTAAAATCTAGAAGGAATGTCAGTTTGCAGATGCAAAAAAATGTGATCATTAGCACTGACTACTGTTGATAAAAAACATAGCACAGTAGAAGATGCAAATAAAGTGCTACAAGATTTTAGTAAAATATAGACAATCTATACAAGGTATCAGGGAATGTGAAAATACACATAGTAGAGACTGTATTACTGAACATTATTTTCAGTATTCAGATTGTTTTTGTTCCATCAGTATGTAGGCATTTGTTCACTGCAAGTAAGACTATGTTTTTGAAAGGGCGCATATCACAACCGCGAAAGCTCATAATTTTAAAGGGCATTACATCGAACACGAAACAGCAAATGCTGATAATATCGAAGCTGCAGAACATCAAATTCTTACCCAGGGCAAGAATTCAGTGGGCCATTCCGAGCTTCACTTATTCCTCCACTGTGGTGCGATCTGTGAGTTGGTATATTTAAGTAGGGGGTGTGGGGGGCACAAGTTCAAGCTTATGGTGTCCGATATTTTGAAAGTTCGATAATGTGATATAGACCCCTTTTGAAAGAGCTGTGTAAAGATTGTTCATGTCAAGGACAGAAAGAAACTACATGTGAAGGACGTCTGATAGCAAGTGAAAGAGTGTCCACTCATCTGAGAACTTGTAATGGATCAGTCATAAAAAAATATTATGGTTTGGGTAATGCTTTTGAGCATCATATTGGAAAATGTGAAATGTGAAAAACATGGAGAAGGGAAAATGTTAGTGTGTGCATTTTATTCCTAATATGCTTTCACAACAAGATGGACTTCTGAATGCTCTGCACTATGTATTTGTTTATTTGCTTCCTAATTATTTTAGTAAATGATGTCAAAGTTAAAAATATATAAGATTTGCTCTGAGTAGAAAGTTCTATCATAGGAATCTGAATGTGTGCCTAATGTGGAATGTCATAGACAAGTAGTCAGGAGATCTAAGTTAGCTAAATTAATGCTGTACTCTTCATTTTTAATTTGTCAGTTTTTGTTCAGTGATGGTTCGCAAATGTTTGCTACATTTGTAGCATGCAGTTTGCTACAGTTTAAATTTTTTTTTTTTTAATTAAAACATGAACATCATCGGGGGAAGAGCTGTATGAACCACCCACAGTATTCCCAAGATAGGAGAGGCATGAATGACATACTGTAAGCTGTGTCAGGGATAGTCACTTGACAGTGTAAATATTGTCTCTAGGTGATTTGATCCTGTTGACTAACATTGCAAAAATGGGCACAGATATTTACCAGTGATAAGTGGTTTGACAACTTAGCCTACTTCAACCTATGTCTGGAACCCATGCTAATAGCTGCAGGGGTGTATGTGCCCTATTGGGCAGTGAGTGCCTGCGATAAATCCCAGCAGCTCTAGGTCAAAAAGCTATTGGCCATCCGTTGTCCAGTTTTCCAGCTTTGGTTACCTGGGATAGCTCTGTTGAGTAAAAATTGGAAGTAAAACCAATCAACCTGCCAATGATGAACTAAGAATTGCTGCAGTCAGTGTAGGTTCACTAACAGGATGCAGCTTGGAAAGTGGATGACATAATGGCAAGGAGGAGGCTGAACATCCTTTGTATTCAGGAGACAAAATGGAAGGGCAGTGCAGCAAAGCCACCTGGCTTGGGATCAAGAGTCTACTTTGCAGGGTAGGACATAGTATAAGTGGTGTGGAAATTGTGGTTAGGGAGAGGCTTCAGAAGGCAGTAAGGGATGTCATCAGAATTAGTTTCCAATTCATGACAATCAATCTCCAATGTAAGGATAGGGCACTTTTCATAATCTTAGTCTATGCCCCACAGCAGAGTTGTGATAGTGAAGAAGTGTGTGCATTCATACAGCACTTGTGGGACCTACTAGATAAACCAAGACAACAGCAATTGGTGTTGATGATGGGTTCCTTGAATGTACATATCAGGAAAGGCAGAACAGGATTTGAGAACAGGCTAGATGCACATGGATAGGGCTATAGGAATACAAAAGGTGGTTTAGCAAGAGAGGCAGTCACAAATCACATACAACAGTGACCCCTCTTTTAGTAAGGAAAGGGAATTGATGTAGAATTAGTAATTATAATGTCACCCCAGTGAAATAGTCAGCCCACAGCATAAACCACTGGTTGCCACAATTAGCTGCAAGCAGTGGTCAGAAAGGGCTCTAATGTCAAAAGAGACTAGGCAGAAGACCTACAATATGACTGAAAAGAAAACAGAAAAGTTCAAGAAATTATTCAGTACACTAGCACCTCAAGAAGAGGAGGAAATAGGCAGAGGTGAAGATAAATGGCAGCTCCTCAACACACCATGTGTGAGTACTGCAGAACAGGTATGTGGCCAAGCCAGATATGGAAATGGGGTATAATAAGGAAAACTGGTGGTGGAATGCAGAAGTCCAGAAAATCATCAAAAGAAAGGAGTAGTGCAGAAAAAAGTGGGAGATAGAAAAGATGAAACACGCTAAGAAGCAATAGTGGTTGGTTAAAAAAGAGGCTAAGAGAAGAGTTGCACTAGCAAAGAACAAGGCTTCAGAGGCACTCTACCAGCTTCTGTAATGTGACTCTCTACAAGGCATAAATGAACTCTATCAGGTTGGAAGGCAAAGACAGAAAGATAAAAAAGACAGGCATCAGACACCCTTCATAAGGGATGCCAGCAACAACCTGCTCACCAGTCCATAGGACATCAAAGGCAGATGGAAGTAGTATTTGCAGCAGCTTCTGAATGAAGAAATCCTCACAAAAGTTGTACCGCCCCAGATGGATCCCCTTCATATGTTCAAAATACTGGAACACTAAACCTCTGATCATCGAAGACCAGAGGATTGAAGTTCTGAAATATCGAACGTTGTGAATGGAGATCACTATACAGTACGGAACAGGAACTTTCCCATTCTCTTCACTGTAGTGCAATCTCAGAGCTGTTATATTTAAGTAGCAGGTGGTGTGGGATCCACATTCCCCAATATGAGGGGTTCAAGGGGGCTTGCCCCCCTGCAAAAACATGAAATCAGAAGTTTCCACATTTTAATTTTTTTTTTCGTTGTTTCAATGTTTCAGACATTTGAGACTCTTGTCTTCAATGATCAGAGTTTTGATGTTATGATATTTCAAAGATATGAAGTAGACCCACCCAGACACAGCGTATGATAAAATAAAGGAGTAGGCCACCATTGTGAACAGCGCTAAGAAAAATGAAGTCAGGGGAAACAGTAGGCTAAGATAAGGTCACAGCACAAATGATCAAAATGTTGGGTGAAATATTGGAGAAATGGTTCCTGAGAGTACTCACTGCAGTAGGTGTATCCCAGATAACTAAGGAATAAATATAGTAGTGACAGTGTACAAGAACATAAGGAATATCCACAATTGTGAGCAGTACAGAGTTATCAAACTCCTGTCACACTGAATGAAAGTTCTTGACAGAGTTATTGATAAATTAATATGCAGAGTAGTAGAAAGTAAAATGGGAGATGAGCAGTTTGGATTCAGATCAGGATGTAACATAACTGTTTGCAGTGAAACAAGTAGCTGAGATGAACCTAGAGAGATGAGAAAAGGACCAAATGGGCATTTCTAGACTTGGAGAAAGTATATAACAAGGTCCAAAGAAAGCTGATGTGGGCAGTACTGCTGTGGTCAAACTCACAGAAATAGTAGTAGAATTAGTGTAGTAGTTAGTAACTGACAAAAAAATCTGTCCATATCTAACATGTTATAAATGATACTCCTCTTCAGACAGACATGAGTTCATAAAGAAGCAGTTAGAATCAACAGAATGAGTGAATTTTATAGTTTCTGCCATTCTGCAAGTCAATATGCACATTTGCATTGATCTGGAAGATCTGATTGAATATAGTGATTAAAAAAAGCAATGCCCCCCCCCCCAGTAGCTGAAAATTTGTGGCTCCAGAATACCTAATACTAAGTACTTTTCAGTACCTGATGCAGACAATGGCTTTTGGTAGATAAGGTCAGATGAAAAAAATACCTGTGTATATTTAATACAACATCAATGATGTATAGCTTTCTCAGTCTTCAGTTTATATTTCATCAGCAGCAGAGGTGAACCAAAGAGCTGCTGCCTAAGTAATTGAAGGTTTGGAAGGTGTTATAAACATAAGTGATTATCTGTTTCTATTGGGAATTATGTGAGAAAATCAAGTCAGGAAACTGATATGGCTGCTAAATAGAGCAAGTCAGCTTCAAGCTGAATAAAGCAAATGTTAAAAGAGGAGATGAGTCTGAAATACACAGGTCATATTTTAATATAAGACAGACTAAAACCTGGTGTAGAAAAATTCAAAGCACTTGTGCTAATGTCAAAGTCAGAAGACAATCAATAATTACAGAGGTTTTGAGGATTAACATAGTATGTTGCAACATATTCACCTAATATATCTAATGCAACTATGTCTATAACAATGCTATTAGAAAAAGCTATAGCATGGCAACAGCAGTGTGAAAATAAAAGCCTACTTCATTTTAAGTACCCATGAAAATTTCCCAACAATCCA
Organism: Protopterus annectens; assembly: GCF_019279795.1. NCBI lineage: Eukaryota > Metazoa > Chordata > Ceratodontiformes > Protopteridae > Protopterus > Protopterus annectens. The sequence goes on from NC_056743.1 coordinate 189,199,947, forward strand.
GCTTGTAGAGTACCTATGCAAATTTCCAAGCAATCCCCTGCAAATGGACCCAACTAAAAGGGTGAAAAGGAAATGATTTTTTAAATGTTTAAGAAAGTAATTTAAGATGCTGCAACAGCAAGATACTATGGAGTGAATAAGCCAATTGCATTGTAAGTCAATACCAGTCAGAATGATACAGGAGCAGTGATCTCACAAGAAAACAGACCAGGTGCCGATAGGCCAAAAGTCTTACAGATGCATTTAAGATATATTTTCAGATAGCAGAGGAAGTCTTAGTAGTTGTATAAGGGTATAAGAAATTCTATGAATGTATATTATAAAGAAATACATGTGGAAACACTACAAACCCTTGAAAATCATATTCAGAAACTCCATTAACAATGCACTTTTGATGGTACAGAAGTTGTTGCTTAATCTACAGTCAGTAAGTGAAATAGAAACCAGAAAAAAGAGCTACCTAAAGCAAATATGTTTAGTAGAGGATATTTACCAGAAAAGCATGAATAACTTTAAGAAGAAGAAGAAATAGACAATATTTTAGTTACCATTGACTGAAGAAAACAAAAGTCACAGACGTGATCATTCTAATTTTTAAATGGTGTTAATGAAATATTTAAAAATGAAAGAAAAGACATTTAGTAATATTCTTCACATGGAAGAAATAAGTTGCACTTAGGGCTTAACATTCAAAGCTAGAAAACAATAGTTCACCATCAATTCCAGAAGGGAAATATAAATCAGGAACAGGAAATTTAATATACTGGCCAAATATGTTGACTCATATGGAACATGCATTGCAGACTTGCACCATCTGCAGTGCATACTATAAAAGCAACCCAAAGAAAGAGATGCTGACATATTCACTATCAAATCATTCATGGAGTAGTGTAGGTACACTTTAGTTTCACTTCAAAGAAGCAATATTTCTCATATTTCTAGATTAGCATTTCAAGTTCCATGAAATAAGCAAATTCACAGATATAGGTTCATAGGTATGTACAAGGAAATCAGTCTGCATACTATTATAAGCCTAGCAAAACAAAACCCTAGTTAAAAAACTTCCTCTAGCCTCAATCAGGGCAAGACAAGATAGACCAGCAATGAATTTGAGCCTGTCCATCTATTATCTAGACATATCTTGAAGGTAGCAGTGGTGCTATTCTACTTGATGTGCAGCAGAAGTTTGGTCAAGAGCTTTGGGATACATTGGGATATGAATTTATCACAACAATGTGTCTTATTTATCTTCTCAGGAAGGTTTAGTTCTTTCAACCAAGTATTTGAGGTACCATTAGTTCTGCAAAGGAATTGGAAGTCATTTTAGGGCTTGATCTATCATGGCTCAAAATGCTAGGCAGCTATCTCCCCAGACTACAAATAACTAAGACTATGTGGTCACTGATATTTTTAGATATGAAACTCTGAGGTCTTTCAAGTTGTGTTATATGTTTAGACAAATGATTGCCAAAATGTACATTATACTGAATAATGGGTCTAATAAGATGCATGTAAAGGGGAATTAAGAATTTTGTGGATCTATTGGAGATGCCTTTGGAAATTAGATGAGCCAGATAAAAGGCTTTCTCACCTAAAGTGGAGACATGATGGTTAAATAAGGAATTATCAATAAGAGTGCCTAGATCCCATACAACGGTTTCTGATTTGAGGGATGCATCACCTATATGGCAAGTAAAACTGCTTTGTTTACCAAAATGAACTATGCTACATTTTTTATATTAAATTGGAAATCATTGTCCTTGCACTAATTGTTAAAATAGTCTATAACATGCAGGAGCTGAAGATCAAATAACATCATCCAGTTTACAGTCGTCTGCAAGCTTAGTTAGCTATAGGCCAGAGTGTCTGCCTGAAGGTCTGATACATAGAAACCAAACAGGAGAGGACCCAAAGCCAAGCACTGTGTCACACCACTGGTAAATGTTTCACAATCAGAACCAGTATTTCAGACTCTAGCCACACAGGTTTTGTCAGACAATAAGTTAGCTGTCTACCATGCAATATAAGGACACTTATAACCAGATTTACAAGACTATCAGTAATGCCTGCATAGGAAAAAGTGTCAAAGGCCTTGGCTACATCTAGATATGCTGTATGCAGTGCATAATCACTATCCACTGCTTCATTTACTTTTTGAAATAAATTAATCAGGTTTAAGAGGCAGGACTTCCTTTGAAAAGCAGAATTAACAAGGGTCCAGGGTTAAGAGATTTTTCATTGTCCAGATTAATGAATTCTGAGATAATGTGCTCCTCAGCTTTACATATCAGGCCAGTGAGACTAATGTGTCTATAGTCACCAGGGTGTGGGGTTTGGCCACCCTTGTAAAATGGCATTACAATGGCTGTTTTCTGGGCTTCTGGAATGGACCCTGTGGTGATGCTTACATTAAAGAGGTTAAGTAGGGGTTCAGAAAGGAAATATTTGGCACCAATAATCAGGCATCCTGTTATGTTATTGGGGTCCACATATGAAGCATTTTTAGTTATTGACAGACCTGAAAGAACTTGTACCATACTAATCAAAGATGGTGGTAGGATTATGGAGCTTGTGGAATAGCTATAACTGTGGGTGGAGTAAGATTTGCACTTAATTTGTTAGCTGGGATATTAGCTTTTTCCTTTGGAATCAGTGTGTGTGTAATGTTATTGTGGACCAGCTCCAAACATCACTGGGTGTTAGTTCTTAACTTTCTGACATAGTTAAAGAAAGATTTCTAGTTACTTTTGGTTTTAGTATCAGTTTTAATTTCATACTCAGATTTGAGTTTCATAAAGGTTCCCTTAAGCTGTTAGTTTACTTAAGCATGTTCATAAAGTAAATAGAATGAGTCCTCTTATAAGCATTACACAGTTTCTTTCTCTTGTTGTATAATGAATGGGTATTCCAAAACAAGGGTTCATCTTTATAATTTTTCATTATTTTTGTAGCAGCTATGGACTGTCTTATCAATACAACTATTCAGATGTCAGTTAGAGGCAAAGCAGCATCTTTAACAATGGGCTCCTTCAAAGGAGGATTACAGCACAATTTATTTAGGTCATCAACTAACTGAACTTTTGCTTTTGAGAAGTCCCTAAACACAGAAATATTTACAGAGGAAGTACCAGCACTTTTGAAGGAAAGGGTGCTAAATGATCGTCTGATTTAACAAGGCATGATGATTCACATGGAATTGCGCAGGAAGTGGTCATATTTGTGAGAACTAGATTAAGGAAATTCAGGCATCTAGAAGGATGGTTAGCTATTTGTGAAAAAGAGTTAGCATTTACAATGTCAACAAAGCATTGGACATGATGACCAATGGCAGTGTAGGTCAGCCAGTTTATTAATGGATATTTGGAGTCCCCCAGTAGAAAATTCCTGGGTTTAATGGGAATTTCTGCTAATATGTTAAGATAACTATCATGCTCAGCAGGGGACATGGAAGATGTTCTACAGCTATTTACAAAGTGATACTGTATCAAGTGCGATTGTAAATAGTGCATTAAAGTCTATATTTCTGAGACAAGGGATACCTAATGTGTCATATCTGACAGCAGCCAGGAATTTATAAGATTTCAGGAAAGTAAGTCAGGAATTTAGAAGATTTCTGCATGAGTGGGGTTTTAGACAATGTCTAGTTTACACCATTTGAAATCAAATGCACAAGGGGAGAGAACTATCCAGGCAGAAAAGAATCTTAAAGTAAGATGTATCAAAAATGATGTAGATTGTTATCTTGTGGCTTTACTTCTGTGGCATTGCATGGATTTAGACTCTCACAAGCTCAATTGTCGAATAACAGAAAGCAACAAATCAAATTACCTTATTTTTGTATCTTAAGGATGCCTGAAAGTCAACAGACAGTAAATGAGAAGTGCAGTGACAGTTGTACTACTACTGCGAGGGAAAATGCAAGAAACTATCACAAATACAATACAATACAATATAATATAATAATTTATTTATTTATTTTGCATTTGTTTACCTGGAAGGTCTGACTGGGATAAATGCCTGTTTTCAGTGGAGGCCCAGGGAGAATAGCTCCCCATTTAACAAAAAACAATACATAATATACATAAATTATAATCTGAAATATGACAATACATAAAATACATATTTTGTAATTACAGCTGACTTATATACAATATGAACAATGAATAGTTCTGTTTTACAATGTAAGAAGAGAGACAGTAGAAACTGTACAATTTAAGCAGCATATCAGGCTATCATAACAACTGAAAAGAGAATTTCAGGCGAATAGCAGCAAGCAGGAAAAATACACGTGAACAAAATAATAACCATGGGAATGTTTACAATCTCAAGATGAAATATCTGTTGAAGCAGCCCAACCAAGAAGAACCTTTGCTGTTCACACAGAAAGATAGAAAACTATATACAAGGAATCTTAAGTTTTTAAATAAGAAAAATTCATCAAAGTCATAAAAGTTAAGCGAACAGAACATCCACAGCAAACAGCATTACAAGAAAACTGAGAATTTTGCAACTGTAATAGTTGTTATAAAAACAGAGAATCCTTAAGTTATGTTTCAAAGAAAAATTATAGTGCAGTAAAAGAACTGTCCAAAGAGTGAGATTAAAAGTCTTGTGCAAATAGCCCTACTAAGTACTCCAGCTAAAGAAAACCTCTGCTAAAAAACATAGGTCTATGGGGGCTGTTTGAGACAAAATCATGATATCAAAGTCTTACAAGTTTCCTTTATTTAAATGCCATTTTCTGGAATATGTGCAAAACTATTATTTTGAAGTAAATAGTCCATGACATGCTTAGTATAAAGTAAAAGTAAAATTTTAAATGACAGTTGTAATATAATGTACGCGGAAGTCCCTCATTTGTTATACTAAGTAGTGGGGGGGTCATATGCAGCCCCCTAAAAAATTCCCTTGGTTTACAGTGAAAGCTTAAAAGGCGGGTCTACTTTAGTTCAGTGAAAAATCAGATGATTGAACGCTGTTAGTTCGAACACTAAGTGTCGAACCAGCAAAATAGCGAACGTCTAGAACAGCAAATTTTTTCCCAGGGAAAGAAATCGCTGGGCCGGCCGTCCGGTTTGTGCCATTTCCTCCACTGTAGTGTGATCTTGGAGTTGGTATATTTAAGTAGGGGGGTGTGGGGGCACAGCCCCCCTTCATTGAGTGTTTAGAGTTTTTTTTTTTTGGAACAGCAATTTTTTTCCCTGGGAAAAAAATTGCTGTTCTGGTTGTTCGTTGTTATAATACAGACCATAAAAGGCAATAGTCCAAAATAATTAGGACTCTATCGCCCTCTTGTATAATTTTATAATAATATTATAATATATATATATATATATATATATATATATATATATATATATATATATATACTGGCATAACTTAGTTGATAAATCAGCTGAATGACAGTTATGTGACATCGTAACAATACTGGATTGGGAATATGCCATTTCCCTGTATTGTGCGATCTTAGAGTTGAAATATGTAATTTGTATGAGTTGTAGGTAGTGCAGAGTGGCTTCCTTCTTCAAAAGACACTGTCTGTAGTTGCACGCTATATGATTATTTCTTAGATGAACAGCTGCTTGCATGATTTTTTTTTTGTACTATTTTGTGTCGATGTTAGTGACACTGACGTTTGGGTACTGAAATGTTTTTAGGTACACCTATATGTATATATATATATATATATATATATATATATATATATATATATATATATATATATACACACATCCATATACAGAAAGTTTGGATGAAGAATATGAGTATAAACATCTTTCAATGCTAACCAGCTAGTTAGCTGGAAGAAGTTGCAGGTCATGTGTTGTCCTTGCTTTTAGATTGTTCAGTTTAAGTAAAGCTCTCATGGAAGTTAAATCACATCCTAAGATCCTACCCATTTGGACATCACACCCCTTCTCTCTAGGATACATTTTCTTGATCTCACAGGTATTTAAAAGAAGAATCAAGGAAATGTTTAGAAAACAGGTAGTGGAAAAATGTTTATGTCTGTGTGCAGATGACTGCAATGGTCATAGCATGTCAGGGATGAAGAGTAACAGCATGAAAACAATGTGATGATTGGTGCACAGGAAAAATGTGTGAGGACGGTGTGGATTAGAGGAAATGGAAAAAGCAAAATATCTGGAGCCAGAAATGTGAGGCATTGAGGGAAAGAGAATGCCTAAGAGCTACAGCACAACAAAGGAGGAACATGATAACTGTTAGATATTTGAAATAATCAGGGACAGTGTTCGAGTAAAATTGACACATCATGAGTGGTATCTAGTATAGGCATAATCTGAGAATATAAACTGACAGCAGTGCCTGAAAAATACAAACATTCAGGGAAGGTTTTGTATACATGGGGAAGGCTGTGAATTAATACTGAAGGATTTAGGTACCTATCAAAAAGAATGGGGCCACATGGTGTCAGGTATACATGATAATAGTCAATCCAAAATGCTTTCCATATGTCCCTGTGATTCATAATACAGGGGTGCATGATTCATTGAATATTAAGAAATTTTGCTTATCAAAATGCATAAAAAGTGCTCCCGCACCACCTAACTTGTATATACTACCTCCACTGCAGTACATTGTCAGCTTGCACCACACAAATTAATATGGTTTAAAAAATGCAATGAAATTAAATCAAACAAAAGCTGCCCAATGGAAGCAACTTTATCAGGATGTAGGTATGCCATGTGCAATAGGGCCTGAGGGGAAGAGGGCACATGGCTGAGATAATGGTCATGAACTACAGGAGTGGAAATAGGACAGGAAGCAGAGGACAGAAGGACTCTTTTTGGAGACTACAGAAGAGAAGATGAAAAAGGAAGAGGAGTGACATGATAGAAAGCTGGTAAGAAAGAGAAAACATGGGCATATAGAGAACCTAGAATTATGTCAGGAATAGGGGAGAAAAGAATTATAAAAAAGGGTATATTAAACCCAAAGATATGGGAGAAAATGTAGGAAAGGAAGAATCTGAAATAATCTGATTAACAAGACATACATATTAATTCATATGCATATATACATGGATAAATAGATAAATAAAGTGAAGGGATTTCCCTGGGCCTTCCGTTTGAGTGAATATGAATGTTAGCAGTACTGCAGCAGTGGTCAGTAAGGGAAGGCACTGGATATGGTAGGAGACAAAAGTAGAAGGAATAAAACTAGGGAAAGTCACATAATTGTGGAGAAGTGGAAACGTCTGAACACAGAAATGGGTACATTAGGTTTTGGGGTCTAGCAGATTTAAGATACAAGGAGGAAATATCAGTCTAGTAAGAGACGTAGATTCTAGAGACCCGAGATGTTATTTTGACTTTTTATATGTTGAGGGTTAAACCTGAGTGTGTTCAGTTTACAAAGAAGTAGAGTGACATGGATGTTATGGCTTTGGACGTAGGGTAAAAGATGGTAAACAGGGTGACTAATGGTTTGGAAGTGATAGTTTATGAGCACAGACTTAAGGCATTAAGGTTTTCTTGGCTTGGTAATGAGAGGAGGTAGCTGGAGTTCATAGGTTCATAGGTTCATAGGTTGGTACTAGGCTATCAGCCCTAGGGCCTATACAAGCCTAGCCATAACAATTCCCTGGCTATTTCTTCCCACATTATTTACTTTCCTGGACCTCTGTCTAGCAGGGTGACTGATGTGATCCCTGGGGTGAATTTCCTCTCTCCCATCCAATCGTCAAGGTTCCTCTTGAAGAGGTCCAAAGAGGCACTCTGCTTGACATGTATGGGCAATCTATTCCAGAGTCTGGGGAGTCTCTGGGTCAGGAACCCATCCCTCCATCATGTTTTATTTATTGTGATGACAAGGTTTAGATCCCTGGAGCGTGTAGCTCTGAGGGACTGGGATTTCTTTAAGTGTAGCATGTCCAACAGCTCTGGGTTTGACATGGCCTTGTATGTTAAGCAGAGATCGCCTCTGAGTAGACGATATGCGACAGAGTATAGCTGGAGTTTTTTAAGGAGGTCAGCGTAGGGCATCTGCTTTAGGCCTGTGATTCTTTTAGTGAGGTATTTCTGAGGCCTTTCCAGTTGTTGCAGATGTCTTGAGAGGTACATACCAAATGGGGCGTTGTATTCTATAATGGGTCTAATGAGGGATGAGTACAGTGGGACAATTACCTCCTTTTTTCTGGATGAAAAGCCCTTCGTGATGAGGTGTGCCACATAGAAGGATTTCCTGACTGTTGTGGCGATGTGGTTATCGAAGGTGAGACCACTGTCCACCTGTGTCCCTAAGTCTCTTATCACACTTTCTGTGTTTAGTGTACTGCCACCTATATGGTAATTCATGGATACATGTTTTTTCCCAAAGGGGATAACAATATATTTCTTGGCATTGAGCTTGAGCCCATGGCTCTGGCACCAAGCATCTGTTTCTATAAGGCCCTTTTGTAGAGTATCCACATCATTTGGGGATTCAGTAATGGCTCCCAGTTTGCAGTCATCTGCAAACTTTGTTAGCCAGAGTCCCTTAGTGTTGACCTGCACTTCAGAGAAGTAGATGCCAAACAAGAGCGGCCCCAGGACTGAACCCTGAGGTACTCCACTTGTCACTTGTCTGGAGCTGGATTTGGAGTCGGCTACTTTTACAGTGTGGGTTCTATCAGTAAGCCATTTAGCAACCCATTGGGTGACATAGGGATTAATGCCCAACTTAGTAAGTTTATCTATGATTCCAGAGTGGGGGATGGTGTCAAAGGCCTTGGCAAGGTCTAGATATGCTGTGTGGACCACCTTACCCTTGTCCATGGCTCTGGAGACTGATTCAAAGAAGTCAGTCAGGTTCAGGAGACAAGATTATAATTTTTTAGACTATCTAACAAGTATCAAGACTCATTTCTCATCTGTGAAGAGTACAAGTACAAATGACTGAAGCCTTTTGATGGTGAACAGCATTTTGAAGTGAAAAAAAAACATTTTTTTAAAGTGTTTTTTACAGGATGCAAGCCCCTGTTATATCCCCTCATCCTCACTACTTATGTATAACAATCCTTAGGCTGCACCAACATTGGGAAAGAGAAAATTCTCAGTACAATAGCAATTTATTCTTCTGTGAAGAAAGCCAGCTTGTTACACACTAGTTAACACACAAATGTCTGAGGCTGACATCCACGATTTTATCATACAGGAAGTAAAGTTAAGAAACAATGATGGGGAAAAGAGGACATTGGCAGCAAATTGTTGATTTAATTGTGTATATTAGAAGTATTTCTGCACAGAAAAAAATGTCTGCTTCATGAAATGACTTTTCAGAATGGTGGTGAATGCAAATTCTATAGAGATAGTCAAGTGAGCAAGGAACAGATGAAAAGCGGTAGGTGAGGGATGTAGTGCACAAGAGGATGAGTTTTATTTACTTGGCAGACTAGGTAGACACTAGGCTTCAGCTTACTGTCATCTTAATGTACTGTAACTCTGTCCACAGTAATAAACCATCGGTAAGATTTACATAAATTATTCAGAGGTCTCCCTTTAAAAATTCTGAAGACTACTAACAAAAAAAAAAAAAACTTTAAATGAGAGGATAAAGACCTTGGCCCAGCACCTACTCATAGATTCATAGGTATATATCAGGCTAACAATCACCATGGCCTTTGTACGTCTAGCCATGCAATCCAACTCAAATGTGTCCCTATGTATCAAGGGTGTTTATTAAGAAGGGTAAAAAGAGGTAATGTGTGAGGCATATTAGTTTGGACATTGCTGTCTACTTCTGTCTGTCAGAGACATGGGGTGAATTTCCAGTTTCCCATCAACTGTTCAAGGTTACACTTAAAAAGGGGTTGGGATGGATTCTGATTTACATAGATTAGAAGTGTGTTCCAGGGCATGGGGATCCTCTGAAACACATATCTGTCTCGCTGACATGTCTTATTTTGTCACAAGCAAAATTTAAATACTTGGATCTAGTTGTTCTGATGCTGTTTGTATTGCAAATGAGCCAAAGGTCCACCAGAGTTGAATCAGAGGATGTCTAGTATCACCTGTCAGTAACCTGTAGTAGACAGAGTATACAGATAGGGCTTTAAGGCGATCCACACAGGACAATGCGTTTATACCCTAGATTCTCCAGGTAAGGAACCTTTGTGGGCATTCCACTTGTTGCATATCTCTTGTCAAGTACATGTCAAAGAGGGCATTATACTCAATGATGGGTCTGATAAGGTTCAAATAAAATGACAGCATGACTTCCTGGTACCTGGATGCCTCGCCTTTACTTATAAGTTGGGCAATATGATTGATTTTCTTACTGCCTTTGCCACATGTTGGTCAAAAGCCAGTTTACTGCCTGCATATGTTGCCAGATTCCTGACTACTGGGTCAGCTATTAGAGCATCTTATCAACGAAGTAATTAACCTGGGTGGCAGTTTTGACAAACGTCACTATAATGTATTTATTGTCATTGAGTTTTAATCCATGACTTTGGCATCAGTCATATGTCTGTGTTACAGCCTTTTATAAGATGTTTATGTCATGGGGAGAATCTATGATAGCTCTCAATTTGCACTCTTCTGTGAACCTGGTCAGCAAAAGGCCCTTGACATTATCCTTTACCTCCAAGAAATATATGTCAGATAGGAGTGGCCCCAGCATGGAGCCTGAGGTACCCCACTATTGACCAGTCTCTTAGTGCATGTGTCCTCACCAGTCCTGACTTTCTGGGTTCTGTTTCTGAGCCAGATGGCAATCCAGTGAGTTATGTAGGGGTTTATGCCCAGTTTGGTGTGTTTATCAACTATAACTGAACTGGGTGTTGTATTGAACACTGTAGCCAGGTCCAGGTAGGCGGAATGTATCGTTTTTCCCTCATCCTATCCCTTGGTGACCTTTACATGAAGTCCACCATATTTAGTAGGCATGGCCTTCCCTTGACCAAGCCAAGCTGGGTTGGGTCCAGTGTCTCAAGGTTGCATATGTCTTTATTGATCATTTCCATGATAATGGCTTTGCATATTAGACTAGACAGACTAATAGGTCTACCCTTATGAAGTGGGATAACAGTCCTCCATCCTTATGGTACAAAGGCTATTTTGAAGCTATAGTTGAAAAGTGACTGAAGTGGTCCTGACACGTAATGTTTCACATTTAGGTAGGAGGCATCTGGGGATATTGTCAATGCCTACTGGGACTGTGTTTTTGGCCTTAGCAAGCTCCACCAGGATTTACTCCCTGTTAATAGTTCGGAGAGTTATGCTAGTAGGTATTTAATGGACCGAGGTGGGGGAGTGAAGTTTGAGCTGAATTTGTCAGCCAGCAAATTCTGTATGTCACTCTGCCCAGTGAATGTGATGCAACTGACCAACAGTTCAGCACACTAATGCATGCTGCCTTTAAGGTTTCAGACATAGCTGGAGAAGGACCTGTGGTTGTTTTTAAACTGTGAGGCTATCTTGACCTTATCAGACTTAATTAGTCCTTTTAGTTTCATATTTACTTTAATTAGAGAGCTCCTATCATTATGAGAGTTGCTCTTTCTGATTTTAACCATGACATTTTTTTCTATTTGTTATATACCCTGTTAATGTTTGGATTCTACCACCGTGGTTTGCTTTTAGGTTTTTTTTGTTTTGGGTTACATCTAGGATTTACATCAGCCTCTAAAAAGTCCTTTACATGGTTGTACAAAGTCGCTGTTAACAATTCTGCATACATTTCGTAGGTTGGAGAAATAATGATTCAGTGGAGAAATAGAAGGTATCAGAGAAGGTTTAAGGCAGATTCCTGGTATAATATTTTGTGAAGTTAAGGGGGCTTACACTGTATTTCACAGGTACAGCTGGGATTGTTTAAAAAGTGGGTTTTGAGTGCAGTTTTAAAGGCCTTTAGTGAGTCAAGCTGAGTAATAGAAGAGGGGAGGTTATTCCACAGTTTGGCAATGCTATATGAATATAGGCATTGCCCTGCTCTCTTATTGGGTCTAGTTACATTTAGAAGGGTTCTATCTGAAGAGCAGAGAGTTTGAGTAGGTGTGTATGTGTGCAAGATATAGTGTAGTGTGGGACAACTGTCAGGTTGGATAATTAGCTTATGAGCAAATGTTAATTGAGTATAGTAGAGACAGTGGTGAAATTCTAGCCAGGACAGGTTTAAGATAGCACTGCAGTGGTGAGAGTGGTTGGCCATGTTGGAGATGAATTTTGCTATCTTGTAGTATCATGATTGCATCTTATTACTGAGGGATGTACAGTATGGAGGTTGGTGAAAATGGGGCTTCCATACAAGAGGGATGGGATGACTAAAGTGTTAGCTAGTTTTAACTTAGTTTGTTTATCTAGGTAATGTTTATGACAGTGTAGTTAACCTAGTCTGAAGTGTTGTTTTTTTACTGTATTGAGTATATGTTGTTCAAAGGAGAGTTTGTCATCAATAGTAATTCCTAAAAGTTTTGTGTATTTCAACTGTTCTTTTTCTGTTTTGTTATGTGAAAAGGATTTGAAATCTACAGATTGAGGTTTTGATGAGAATAGTAACAGTTTAGCTTTTGGGGGGTTTAGCATTAATTGGGGATCATTTAGCCAGATTTCTTTGGAGGAGAAAGCATCTTGGGTGATCTTCTGGAGGGTAGTGAAATTGTTGGAGGAGCAGATGAAAAGTGAATCATCTGCATATTGAATCAGTATGCTTTGTTGGGAGGCTTTATTTAGATTATTAATGCGTATATTGAAAAGTAGTGGTCCTAAAATGGACCCTTGGGGGATACCTGTGTTGTTTGCTAGGTACTCTGTTGGTTTTGTTATGTAACTGATTACTGCCTATCATTTAAGTAAGAGGAAAACCAGGTCATTACACTTGGAAAGCATCCACGTTTTTCTAAGTGTTGTAATACCTTAGGGTGTGATACTGTGTCAATAGCTTTTGATAGGTCTAACAGGAGTACTGAGGTTGATAGGCCAGAATCAACAGCTTTATTCACAGTATCAGTGAAAGAGAGTAAATCTGTGATTGTGCTGTGACCCAGGTGGAAGCCATGTTGGGTAGGAGCTAGGAGGTTGTTGTTCGTGAGGTGATTTAGAAGTTGGGTTTCTACGCATTTTTCCAGGATTTTTGATAGTGGGGAGAGAATGGAGATAGGCCAGTAGTTTGAGAGATCATGGGCATTACCACCTTTGTGTAGTAGGGTTATAGTGGATTTTTTCCATAGCTGGGGCACATAAGATTCAGTGAAAGAACGACTGATAAGAATGCTAGCAGGGCAAGATATAGTGCTGGCTGCAAGTTGTAGGTATTCATGTGGTATGTTATCAGTGGAGAGTGATCAGGGCTTTAGTTTGGTTAGCAATTTTAGAATTAGGGATGTAGATACAGGTTGTAGTAAGAAGGGTGGGTTGGGTGGAATACTATTAGAGGAAGCTATAGTGCGTATAGAGGAGATATAAGGTCTATTTGTGTGGTATTTTTGAAATTGGGGTTGTTTTTTGAGGATGAGTCCTTAACTAGTTTTTGGATGGTTTCAATGAAGTGGGTGTTAAATATTTGTGCTATCTGGTAAGGGTCTTTGTCAGGAGAAGTTGATGGGTTTTGAATGTTACCTGGGTTAAGAAGGGAGGATACAAATTTCCAGAATTTTTCTGGGATTATTAGTTAGCCATGGTGATACAGCGGTAACGTTGTTGCCTCACAGCAAGAGGTTCTCCTGTTTGATTCTCAGCTGGAGTGCCTTCTGTGTGGAGTCTGCATGTCCTCCCTGTGGTTGAGTGGCCTCCGAAAGACATGCGTGAATGGGTGTGCCTTAGCTGAAGAGTGGGCATCGGGCTGGCAACTCGGCACCATAAAAATCTATTGCCAATCATTAGTGGACCGGAGATCCGCTCTGGCGACCCCTAACTGGGAAAAGCCGAAAAGACAAACAAACTTTGGAAGGAAAGTTGTGAGAAGAAATAGGTTTTCTTATCAGTTATGATATTTGTTTTGCAGCATTTCTAAGTTTTTTTATAATTTTGTTCATTTTGTATAGTTCTACAATTTTTCCAGATTTTCCAGGCTTTGGCCCTAGTCCAGAGGGTTTGTTTGGTATGCTTAGTTAACCAGGGGGCATGGTTAGATTTTGTTCATTTTATACGAAGAGGAGCTAGGCTGTTTGGTGTGCTAAGAAAAATGTTATTAAAATGGTAAACAGCATCATCTAGGGGCAGTGATTTTAATGGGGACTAGTTATGAGCTTAAAGGGTAGTGATAAATATGTTTTGGTTAAAGTGGAAGAGGTTCCTGATAGATTTGTATGTGTGTGGTTTGGGGATACATAGTTGGGTTCTATGAGAGTATGCTGGTAGGTATTCACTTAGAGTGTTTGGGAGGGTGCTGTTATTGGTGTAGTAGTGGGGGTGGGATACAATAATCCAATCTAATATAGCTTCAGCATGGGTGTTTAGGGCATGTGTAGGCTCTGTAATACGTTGTTTGAAACTATGGAGGTTAATGCTAGTGTTAGGAGCTTTGGATGTTAGGTTTTGCCAGCTGTTAGTATCACTTAGAATAATAGTTTCTTGGGAGATATTTTGCTTAATCCAATATAGGAAATCTTCTAAGTGGGGGATGCTTTGACCAGGGGGAATATAGATGGTGACAATACAGAGTTGTTTGTTAGGGTTTATATGGAGGGATGTTATGAGGATTTCCATACTATTGAAAGTAGGGGACTAGTTATGGATGTATATTTATTGTAAAGGAGTCCTTATAGATTAGGGCTACACCTCCTTTTTTGTGGTTTCTGTCATTACGAAGAATATTGTAGCCTGGTGGAAAAATTTTAGAGTCAGATATATGTGTTTTAAGCCAGGTTTCAGTTATTGCTACAATGTCTGGTGAATGGTGGCAAAGCCAAGACTGTAATTCTGTAATTTTGTTACAGAGGCTTTGTACATTAATAGTTACAAATTATAAATCATGGGCTTTAGGGGAAGTAGTATATTTTGGCAGGTTATTTGGTCTTGGATTGGGGTGAACATTTCCACACTGAGGTAATACTAGGAGGACATATAGTAGGGTGTGTGGTGGACATGTTTTTAGTAAAGGTAGTTGTGGTTAATGTGTTACTTTCAGTTTAATATGAGTGGGGTGAGGTGTGGTTTGGCTACACATTGGGTGTTGTTTACTAATACGGATGGTGAGATGTTGGAATAAATAGTTAAAATATGTTGTAAGTGAGTAGCGAGTGTTATGGATGTTGGAGGAGATATTTTTATTCTAGAGTGTGCGGAGGTAGAGAGGGATAATAGTAGTAGTGAAGTAGTTAGGGTAGGTAAGAGTTATAAAAGTTTTAGTAAGTGGTATATAATGGAAGTATAGGGATTGGGGATTGGTTGTAATTGCTAAGTTAGGAAGTGGGGGTGTTGTGTTAATGCACAGCATGTGGCAGGAGAGGGGAGGGGATGTTAATGATGTTTGCAATGGGATTGGTCAGGTGGCAGAAGGGAGGAGTTACAGGAAGTATAAATCTAATGAAAGTGGGGGTGTGTGGGAATGGGGGTAGGGCAGGGGAGCAGAGTGAGCCTGGAGCAAAGCGGAGGGTGAACAGAGTGGGTTGGACCAGAAAGTTGCTGCAACTGACAAAAATAATCAGCTAAGTAAATTTTATCTGGGGAAGCAAGACTAGCAGAGAAATAGGTATAATTTAGAATGCTATATGGTGTTCACTTTCCTACAGGGGTGCAGCATCCAGGAAATTACACTATATGGAGGAAGGGAGGGAGAAAAAGTTGTAAACTCTCTAGCTCTGTGTGCACGCCACTTACACTAATGAAGTACTATAGAATAGTACCTTTATATTGTACCCTTAACATATTTTAAGGTTAAATGTAAGGGTATTTCAGTAGCAATTAACATGCACTAAAGACCCAAGGGTGAAATGGACATTCAGGCAGTGTTCCTCTTTTAATCCTTTACGTCTTAGGCCAGGAGGTCATGTCTTGGGAGGAGGTGGCCCTTAGCTGCAGGAGAGTGAGTGGCTAATATCAACAGGAGGAAGGAATGGCAGAAAAATGTTCAACTAAAATCAGGAGAGAAGAAGTATGAAGAAAGCAAAGATTACCTGCCAACTGATATACGGTGACCTATAGTTTGCTAGGATATGGCACATGACTTTGTCTATGGTGATTTGCACATGGATAAATTCCAGGACATTGTCACGTGTAACCAGTATAGAGTTATGCTTCTTGCTAATATACATTGAGACTCTTCCACCTTTTGTCCCTGTCTGTACAGATGATGCTCTAAATGCATGAAAGGTTCTGAAGCCTTGCACTACTGGAGTACTTTCTATGGAGTTAAACCACTTCTCAGTAACAACACAGAGGTCTATATTCTCCAGAATGAGGACAGCTTGTAGAGTGTGGAGTTTTTTAGGCTCCTAGCATTAAGCAGTAACACCTTTAGGTTTCTTTGCATTTTACTTGCTATGTCGGTATCTTTGTCAATTTGCCATTGCCTAAAATGGCTCTGGGGGGGCTGTGGATAAAGTTTTAGCCAATATTTATTAGCCTATGGGAGACAGGTGCAGACCATCCTTTGCAAAGCAATGTGGTTTGTTAAGCATATCCTTCCACAGTGACAAATATTGAATCCCCACTGGAAACTAAGCCAATCATTTACGTCAATCATCTTTTGCTCATTCTGTGACATCATCCTTGGTGAAGGCAGAAAGCTGCTCAGTGCAAGGCATGTAGCTGCCTGAGACAAATATTTAGAGAAATCAAAAATGTCTTTCTTCATATAGTCCAGGGAAGTATACCTCAGGTCATTAATGCCCACATGGACTATGATAAAATCTTACTGGCACCTGTGGTGTAGTGACTTGAGTGTGTGCATAACTGGTCAGATCATGGCACTAGATGAGCAACTGACCATTATTTTCTCCTCATTCAGTCTAGTGAGTGTGGTAGCTGTGTGTTGTACAATGCAGTCTCTTATGGCAAGAGCCCTGGTTAACGTGTTTGCTTGCTTTATGGGATTTGCTCTTGGGCTCCACTGAGTGTAGGTGTATGTGGTGATCCGTAATGCTTTTGCTGAGTACTTTAGAGACTGCTATGGATAGACACTGCCATTTATAGCTTTAGGAGGTCTGTGAACTTTGGGAAGAATGCTTTTTAGTGCCTTGGCATAAGTTTGTCTGTGTATGTGGTGGACACTACATTTATTGGATGTAGTGTATGCGTTCTTAATAACGTTGCTTGTATGCAAGATTTTTGATTCTAGTAAAATTGTGATTGTGCATCTTTCTTATGTTTGTTTCTTTAAGGCTTAAATGGTTGTCTCTCAACCTGAGACAACTGCTAAATTATCTCAGGATGCCCATATCTACAAAGCTGGATATAAAGACATTTGGAAAGTGCACATCCATGCTGCCTGGACCTGTATATTGGTGGGCTACTGTACTTCATCGACCACGTTATACAGAGGATTAGACAAGGTAGCAGTGCTGTGTAATATGCAGATTAGCTGTTCTAAACTTATCTCTGCACAATGGCTTTGTTTTAGCCACACTAAGTTACAGGTTTCAATTTTAATGGAAGTTTAATAGACAGAAATTACTTTCTGGGAGTTTGTGTCTGTACAGGATACTACTAACCTTTTAATGCAATAAAACCATGAAATGTTGCTTACAAGTATAATGCTACAAGAAAACAACTTAAATAAACTACATTGACAAGGCAATTTAAAGTATTAGGGACCTTTGGAATGATCTGATGCCAAAATCAACAAATAAAGCAAAAATACAACAGTAGTACTCTAAACAGTTAACAGAAGTACAAAACAATAAAATAAACCTCTTATCTGACAATGATGGAACAGGATTAATTCAAGAGTGTAGTGAGGGCAGCAGGGCACCAAGCAGATGGCAGCTCTTAGAAAATGAACTTGTAGTAAGAGAGGATTTACTCAAGTGCCATGCTGGTTTGTTGGATGGGCACTTAGTGGTATGGATATTTGGAAAGTAATGGGTGGGAAATAGGTGACACAACAGACAATAGCAATGCCAGAGGAGAAGGAGAGGCTTTGGAAGTCAGATTACAGTAAGGGGCATAAACTAGAGGCACAGCTTTTTAAAACCACAACAAAAGAAGGGTGGGAAAGCTGGAGGAAAAATTCAAACTGGAGGTCTATCCTAAAATAATGGGGAGGACAAAGGTCCAAAAATAGGGACAGATTTTAAATATTGCTCTTATGAACTTAGCAAGTTGCTAGAATAAGAAGATTTATGTTAGTATGCATTTTCCGAAGGATATGAAGTCTGAAACTCAAATGTATATCATTATTTAGGGATGTCAATCCTCAGTGATTTGCCAAAAAAAAAAAAAAAAACAGGCATATACAGTTATAAAAAATACAGAAACACAACTCCTGGATCAGAGTTCACAATACTGCCATTACTGCAATCCCACCACAGAATAAGTCACCAGGCTATTGGAAGACAACTTTAAACAGGTATGTACAGCTATTGAAAATGTACTGAAATACAAATCATGGAGCAGAATTCACAATACTGCTACTACTATAAGCCCACCATAGACTAAGGCACTAGACTAGGCAGATATGTACCAGTAGTGCTATAATAAATCACTAAATGAGGCTCAAATATGGCAGTAGATCACAATCCATCCACAACTGTGAAAGAAGCTAGAAGACTGATTGAAGCCATAGACTGGCTTCAAAATATAAAAAGCTACCTTTCTTTTTGCTGAAATGCTTGTATCTCACACCTCTCAGAGTCTTGCTAGTATGGCTTTGCCATTTACTGGACAAAACAAACATTTCTAATAAATTGCTCAGTTTGTTACACCTCAAGTACTTTTTTATTGAATTTGTTACTTCAGAACATAACCAGTGTAATTTAATTCAGTCTTAAACAAGTTGTTTAGCTTATGCAATATTTTGCATATTTTCTTGGAGATGTGCATTAAATGCTGTCTTTAACTTGTTGGGGGGCGATTTCTTCTGGTCACAGCTGCAGGAAGGCCCTTGTCACAATGAGTTTAATCAGATTATCATAATGAGATAAATAAATGTAATTATCTATTGCTTTTTGTTTTAGTATCTTCTCATTCACTAACACAGCTAGAAATTCTATCATGAAGGAGCAAATGCAAAATTTCCAGCTTTTATTTGTGAACGACTTGTATACAGTCAGTGTCTCTCCTGGAAGAAAAAAGAAACACAAATGAATTTTACTTCCAATAGCAAGTTACTTTTATGTAGATGTTAACTCACTAGATGTATGATT
This sequence comes from Protopterus annectens, assembly GCF_019279795.1. Lineage (NCBI taxonomy): Eukaryota > Metazoa > Chordata > Ceratodontiformes > Protopteridae > Protopterus > Protopterus annectens. The sequence goes on from NC_056743.1 coordinate 189,219,193, forward strand.
TACCTCAAGTAATTTTTGTTGCTGAGTTTGCATGTTCTTTATGTATTTTTGTGGGTTCCTAATGGGTGATTTGTTTCTTCCCATATCTCAAAGACATGCACTTATGTGGAATGGTAATCTTCTAAATAGGTTGTGGGTGCACATGGGTATGTGTTGTGTAAGTGTCTGTGTGTGTGTGTGTGTGTGTGTGTGTGTGTGTGTGTGTGTGTGTGTGTGTGTGTGTGTGTGTGTGTGGTGTGAGTGTACACTACTTAATGCACTGACATGCTGCTGAGGAGTAGTTTTCTGCCTTGTAGTTATTCATGTCAAAGATACATTCTGACTTTCTCTCCATCTGTAAAAAAGATAAAACCGGTATCTCAAACCTGAATAACTGTGTGAATGATGATTGTTGAGTCTACAGATATAGATTGCACCATTTTTCCATAGCTTTGTCATGAACGTACCTTATTTTTTCATCTATTTTGGGTAATACAATCAAGTGTTACATACATATACATACATACATATATTTGAAGCACGGGCATTAATGCCCTTCTAGCTTGCCAATGTACCAAAACACTTGTTCCCATAATAACTGCCAAGACTGTTCTTAAAAATATCTAAACTAGTACTTGCTTTAATGTAATCTGGTAGTCTGTTCCATGTCTCAGCTTCTCTCTCAGAGAACGAATTAGTACACTTCTCATCCCTATAGAATCTTCTACACAGGTTGCCTGGTAATTCTCTACTACTTTTTGATAACCCCAAACATTCCCAGAGGTAGTTTATTTATTTATTGCATCTGTTTGCTGGGAAAGTCCACTGGGCCTAAAAGAGATCGTTTTCAGTGGAGGCCCGGGGAGAAAAGCTCCAACAAGAACATAGATACAAAAAAATGTAAACATGAATTGGTGCAGAAGTAGAAATAGTGTTACAGATAGTAAATACAGTAAAATATACAGAATATATACACAAAGGCAGGAATCGAGTTTGAGTACACTAATATATACAGAAAATATACATTAAAGCAGAATTCAATTAATTCAATCAGAGAGGTATAAACAGAGATATATTAATCAGTATTACTGTACCAGTATCAACAAGTGAAGATAAAAATAAAAAATAAATATGAAGAAAGTATCATCAGTCAGTAGTAGCAAAAGACATAGGAGTATAGTAATCATATAAGGAGAGTGAAGAGGTTAGGTTATAGAGCAGGAACCGTTTCAAAATGCCCAAGATCTTCTCTTAAATATCTATAAGAGATGCTGTACCAGTCCAGATATTATAGCCTTTCATAATAACTTAAATTTTCACATCCATGGGTGCCCTTTGTATATTTCCACTGTATGTCTAGTTTACACATGCTTGTTTTCTTATAAGGCTTCCATATTGATATTCCATACTCAAGTGTGTGTCTAACGTAACCAACAAACAATGACTTCATCATACTCTACACTGTAATGATAACGAATATGAAAAACATGCTGACTGTGATAGCACAAGTCAATCACCACAGCTGCAGCTTTTAGAACATAAGTGTCATTCATTAATTTGTGTTGCCTTGTAAAAGTGTATCAGAACGTTTGTCTCAAGCACCTGTTTAATTTCGGGGTTAGCCCATACCATGCTACTCATGCTGTCCAGTTTAATTTTACACAGCTGATGATATCATATTTAGAAAGTAATGCGCCATGCAACTGAATATTTGTACTAAATGAAGTTTAGCATGGCTGACTACAACACTGTTCTTCTGACATCCAGGTAGTCTCAATTCTGGCTTTGTTTGTTTGTTTTTTTTTTTCTCAAAAATCTCTTTATTTAAATTTTTGTAATACAGAATATCAATAGTTCAGGTTAACAACAACCACATGCAAATATTTACAACAAGAACATTAAAACATTAACCCTATAACTATGTACATGATATACAACAGAAGTCAGATCAGCAAATTAACATTATTATAATTAATAAAAGGAAGAAAGATAAAGGAAGGAGCATATCGTATTAAGATGTGTCAATGAAGTATGCAGGCTCTTTGTTAGATACAGGTTTATTGCTTAAATACTTATATGCCGATTCTATTAAAACAAGTTAGTGTCAGATTCTATCAGAGTAGGTTGGCACAGCATCAGAATTTAATTCTTAGGGATTACGTCAAGCAAGTATCCCAGTATTTATGATAGTATGTACGATGTATATGCTAATTTATGGGAGGAAATATAATTAACAGCTAGACTACAAAAATCTTCCCATGAGATTGCAGATTTATCAGTCCAGTTTTTAGTGATAAAAAATTTAATAAGGGCACAAATAGTGATAAGAATATGTTTTAAAATTCTTGGAAGTTTGGTTGTGGTAATATGTAAGAAAACCGTTTCCCATAAAAGGTGGATTTTTCATACCCCATCTTCTCTAATCTTACTCTTAAAGAACACCATAAGTTGTGGACTATCTTACAGCCCCAAAAAACATGTAAAGTGTCTGCTATTTGATTTGGGCAGTATGGGCAGTTTGCTGAATATTTGGGATTAAACTTATTATGGATTGATGGCGTATAGTAAGCATTGTTAATCATGATTTGAGTGTATAACAAACGCTTAAAGGGAATAAGCTTAATCGTATTTTCAATGGCCAATTTTTTATTTTCATCTGTAATTAGTTGGCTTTTCCCCTGCCAATAGGTTGAGAATAAGAGGGAATTCTGGGATTTTATACTTGCTGTTAATTTATATGTCCCAGAAATCATTTTATTTTTAGTTGCTAGATTTTTAATTATTAGAATAGCAGAGTTAATATCCTGATGGTCAGTTTTAATAAGAGGTAACTTACTTTTACTTAGATAAAGGATCAGTCTAAGAATGGTAGCATATTTCTTTGGGAGTTCATGTTTATGCCTCAATTGTGTTATATTAGTTTCCTGAAATTTGTGTATTTCCCACATTGTCAGATCCTTTATTAGAGGGAAGTTTGCTAATTTATTGGGTGGTTATTAATTAACAGGTTAGGGTTTAGATGGAATGGTTATATGAAAGCAAGGCCATTAGAACGTTGTACAGATCTGAATACATTTTGGATAGTTAGTATCATATTTTGATCAATGGGTGTAGATTCCTAGTGTAGGAGTTTCTTTGATTTCAATTTAGAAAAGGGAGAGATTTGAGGTTAATGTCAAGGGATTTAAGTTGATTATACCAGATTATAATCCACTGTGGTGTCCAGCAACTCAGGTTAGGATCATAATTTACTATTTGGATCAGCCTACAAGAAGTGATTGTACTATAGTAAAGTTTAAAGTCTGGCAATCCCAGGCCACCTTTATCTTTTGTTAGGGAAAGTTTGTCATATTTAATTCTAACAGATTTAGGGTGCCACAAGAATTTAGATATAGCTTTTTCTATATTCCTAAAAATGTTTGCTGAATGATTGAAAAAGTAGCATATAGCTAGAAGAGAATTTTTGGTAAGACATTCATTTTCAATTCTGGCTTTGTTTCAAAATCCATGAAAGGCAATTAATCAATTCTTAGTAGGGTTGCCACCTTTTCAAATGCCCAAAGTGGGACATTTTTGGTGCAAACGTCAGATTTTGCAGGCCGAAACATACCCCTGGCCAGTACAAAGAACAGAACTTCACTTTTTTGCCTATATAAAAGCTTATTCTTGTAATGTTTTAGTTGCTTATTCTGTTTCTTATAACATTTAGGTGGTTCCGATACAGAATAACTGTTTTATGCAACTATTACATAAACTATGGGAAATAATTTTGTCCTAAAATCTCAGGACATTTGCCATTTTTACAATTTTTTTGCAGGACACAACTGCCCAAAGAGGGACTGTCCCTCGCAAAGTGGGACAGATGGTAACCCTAATTCTTAGGTCCTTAAAACAATGTTAAGTGCTCTCTATGTATCTATCTACCTATCT
>NC_056743.1:189225601-189278101 GCF_019279795.1 Protopterus annectens
GCTAATGAAGAACTTTGCTTGACATAGATGGGTAGCCTGTTCCAGAGTATGGGAAGTCTCTGGGACAGGAATCTATCCCTCCAGCATGTCCTGTTTATTGTGGTGACAAGGTTTAGGTCCCTAGTGTGTGTAGCTCAGAGGGATTGGGATTTCTTTAGGTGTAGCATGTCCAACAGCTCTGGGTTTGACATAGCTTTATTTGTTAGGCAGAGATCACCTAGGAGTAGGTGATATGCTACGGAGTAAAGCTGGAGTTTTTTGAGGCGGTCAGTGTAGGGCATTTGTTTGAGGCCAGTAATCCTCTTTATGAGGTACTTGTGTGGCCTTTCCAGCTGCCGCAGATGTTTTGTGAGGTACATTCCAAAAGGGGAGTTGTACTCTATAATGGGTCTAATGAGTGTCAAGTAGAGGGGAACAATGACCTCTTTTCTCCTGGATGAGAACCCTTTTATGATGAGGTGTGCCACGTAGAAGGACTTCCTGACTACTGTGGCGATGTGACTATCAAAGAAGAAACTACTGTCCACCTGGGTCCCAAGGTCTCATCACACATTCGGTGTTAAGTAGATTGCTGCCTATGTGATAGTTCATGGGTACAGAGTTTTTACCAAAGGGGATGGCACTGCACTTTTTGGCACTGAGCTTGAGGCCATGTCTCTGACACCAGGCATATGCCTTAGTGAGGCCCTTCTGTAGGATGTCCACATCATTTGGTGACTTGACTATGGCTCCCAGTTTGCAGTCATCTGCGAACATCTTTAGCCAGAGTTCTTCTGTGTTAGCCTGTACTTCAGAGAAGTAGATACCAAACAGGAGAGGTCCCAGGACGGAACCCTGTGGTACTCCACTTGTCATTGCTTTGAGATCAGATTTGGAGTCTGCAACTTTTACAGTGTGGGTTCTGTCAGTGAGCTAGTTGGCAACCCATCTTGTGACATAGGGATTTATACCTAGTTTAGTGAGTTTAGCTATAATTCTAGAATGGGGGATGGTGTCAAAAGCCTTGGCGAGGTCAAGATAGGCTGTGTGAACCACCTTACCCTCATCTATGGCTTTGGTGACTGCCTCAAAGAAGTTGATCAAGTTCAGGAGGCATGATCTGCCTTTCACAAACCCGAACTGGGTGGGATCTAGAGTTTGGAGGTTACCAATGTCTTTGTTTATGAGTTCCATGATGATACGTTCCATGGTCTTGCAGACCAGGCTCGTCAGGCTAATAGGTCGATAGTTCCTGGGATCAGTGGTGGCTCTCCCTTTGTGGAGTGTGATAACTGTTGCTGTGTGCCATTCAGTGGATGCAAAGCCTGATGTGAGGCTATTATTGAACATGGTGCTTAAGTGGGGAGCCAGTTCGTTCTGAAGTTCATGTAAAATGCAGCCTGGGATGTTGTCTGATCCCATGGATGCTGTGTTTTTGGCTTTAGAGAGTGCAGCTTTTACCTGCATAGTTGTGATTACAGGGACTCTGCATTCTTCCTGCACAGATATGGGCCCTTTAGGGGGTGAGGGGGGGTAAAGTTAGCACTGAACCTATCTGCCAGGATGTTGGCAATATCAGTTGGTTCTTTAATTTTCATGCCTTTGTGCTGTAACTCAGAGCAGATCTGGGTGTTGCCATCGAGATTCTTCACATAGCTATAGAATGCTGTGTGGTTGTCCTTAGAATTAATGGTGATTTTGTTTTCGTAGCTAGCTTTGGAGGATCTTATAAGGGATCTCAGCTTCTTACTGAGGCTGACCAGGGAGCTCCTCCACTCATGGGATTTTACTCTATTTTGCAACAGTTTCTTCCTTCTGTTGTACAGTTTGTTTATGGCAGGGGACCATCAGATTGGCTTCCTTTTTTTGGAGGATATCGTCTTGGTTCTGTTTGGGATAGCACAATCCATGCACTCATGTAAGTGCTTATAGAGTGCGTTTGTGTAGGATTCAGCAGTTGTAACTGTATTGTCCATCTGCATGGGTGTCATGAAGTTCACCACTTCTGTCTTAAGAAGCATGAAGCTGGTTTGGAGAAATTTTTTTACCGTGGTTTCCTTAATGGAAAAGGAAACCAATCAAGCAAATCCTGCTTATGGTGATCAGAAAGTTGTCTCCACAGTTTATCTATACCTACAAAGATAAACAGGGTCACAAAAATGAGATGAGATGTGTTTAAAAAATGCACTTCTATTGCACTTGCACTGTATATCACTCAGATTTGCCATGATTCTTTTTTCTAGGCCACTTTAGTTAATTATTTGTCTCAATAATATTTGATGTGTGATGTTTGAAAGAAGAAAGAGAAATAATTCAAACTGCTGAGTCTTCAGAGTACTTAGGTAAAGAAAGACAGTCATTAACAATTAATGTAAGACATGAAGAAAAGTTTGAAAAAATGGTCAGAAGACAAAAAGCTGGTAGCAGCAAAACCTAGACATCATGTCCATATCGCTACAACTACAGAATTACAAAGATCACATATCAGATGCAAAGGAGTAGTAATTGTTTATAGAAAAAATAAATCACAGTGATACTAAAGGATAAAGTATGGATGAAGAATGGAAAGGGACCTGAGAAAGTAAGATGCATGGGAAGCAAGGCTGTAGCATTCCACATGATGTAATCAATGATCAGAACCATTGAAGGGCGTGTGGAAACGCTATATGAATATTATTTTTAAGATACTGATGATGGCTAAAAGGTTAGGGCAAAGTGACTCAGGATGTGAATTATGTAATTGGCTATAATTACCAAGCTGAAAATGATACAAAAATTCTGAAGGAGATCCTAAGAAATTTAGGATTATACCTGTAGTTAGTCAAAATGAAGGGCAGCCGACAGGTAAATAGTTTCTAAACAGTTGTTTTCTCAGAATGCACTATGTATTAAAGGAACATAACATATCTCAAAATATTAAAAAATAATTTTAAAAATTAGAATTGAAAGCACTAAAATGTAAGAAATATTTAAACATATTAAAAAAAATCAAAGAAAGGGTGATAACACATGAAGAGGCAAGCGATGGGGCATGATGGTATAAAAGAACAAAATTCAAAATGCGTGTTCTGGGTGATTTTTAAACATAATTTAAAATATGTTGATAAACTAATCATCAAATATATGATAATAGCAAGGGTTAGAAACTATGTGATGGAATCAGATGTATATTCAGCGTATTAGTAGTACGGGCTAAGTTAATATTTAAAAGGTATAGTCATCAAAAGTGCTTGTATTTATAGTACAGATGTGACATAATATTTTGGAAAGGAGAGAAAATATTCAATGTAAACTGGAAGTTCCAGAGTTGTATTGTAATTACCTAATGCAGTCAAAAGCTCGAGAATCATTGCATTAAACCAAAATGAAACTATAAATGATTGGAGAAGCAATGTTAAGAGCATGCAACACAGGCAGAAGACAAAAAGGTCAAACAGAAAGAAAGGTTACTTAACTGACATTCACATGTATTGTGAAATAACTTAAAATAAGTCACTGCATCTCTTAAGGTTTTATCATGCGGAGACTGAGGTATATAACACACTAACAATATGAGCATTTAGGAAACAGATCAGTTCTGGGGGCAGCAGTAGCATCACCGTTCCTCTGACAATGATAGCAGTAACAATGACAGCAGTAATAACTTATCCGTGCTCCAGAGATCAGATGTAGGAACTGCTGCCACTTTATCAATAGCTTATATCAAGCAAGTCATCTGTCAATAAAAATGCAGTCACACCTGTTACAGTACACAGTGGAACTTTGTGACAAAGAACTGTAGTTAGATACTTACTACTTATGCATACACAAATACTTATGAGAAAACCGTCATGATGCTATGCACAGTCTACTTCCAGATTAGATATGAAATGCACAAACAAAAACGGCAGGAAGAAAAACCGACTAGATGTTTTTCAAATCCGACTACTGTCACATTATTAAGAATTTTTAACTGATATTCATGGAAATACTACTGAACTATGTTAGCCTATCAAAAATACATTTTATAGGCATAAACAGCACACTTTAACCAACCCGCAAGCTTCCTAGTATAACGTTTAGTACATTGTTAGTACGTGTTTCACATTTTGCCTACTTGTTTCACATTGTATATATGATGTCTCATTTTGGAGTTTGGCAGCTGAAGCTTTTGTAGAGGGTTTGTTGTAAAGGGGTCAAAATAAGTGAGTCAGGTTTCTATATCCATGTGAGGATATCAGATATTATCTGTGCTAGCATATCTGACTGCAGTTTTGTAAATACTTGTAAATAATTATAAATTATCCTGTGTTATAAATGCCAGCATGACTAGCTATAATTCTATAAATAACTTTATCTTTTTTGATTGTTTCTTTGACTTGTGTAAGATGTTTGAATCAAGCAGTGTCCTTCTGGCTGACCAAATGTACGTCTTTTAAAAAGAATTCTGAATGCAGGTTGTGCCAGTCAGCTGAGATGAAGGTGATGTTATTGTGTGCCAGAGATGAAAGGAATGGAATCTCCACAACAGCTACTTTTGTTTGCTTTTCAAAAATCTGAAATGAGAGCGTAGAATTTTCATAACAGCTTTCTGTGACTTTTAAAATATTCTGCTATAAAAAGCAGGTTTTCAGTTGGTTGAGTTCAATGTAGAGTTGCAGCTGCAGTTGAGTTTAGTTGAGTTGCAGCAGTTGTAGTAGTCAGTGGTTGTTTTCCAGATAAGCATTTATCACTCTGAGATTTTCAGAGCTGTTCAGCAGAAATAATAGGATTTGTTATTCCAGTCACTGAGGACTAAACAACAGCCTGAAGAGTGAAGATATATTCTTATTTTGCCTTGCAGAAGTAAGAGTATCATCCTGCCTTGCTGACTTAATTAGTTTAGACAGGGACAGTCAATCTTTAGACAGGAATCTACAGTTAGCTAGCTAGAGTTTTTCTTCAATCAGTGTGAAATCTATCTTACAGTGTTATTTTCATAATTCCTGTGAGTGAAACTCTGTGGTTTATTGAAATCAGTTATTCAGTGTATATATGCTTGAAATCATTTTTATGTATTAAATATTTTACTGCCTTCTATTGTGGCTGGTTATTTAGAAAGTACTTTTAGTATCTTGAGAGTTTATGCTTATTGTGATAACATTAGGGCCACTCAAAAAGCCTTACTGCTTGGATTGCTTGCTACCTTTTATATCAGTATTTATTTTACGCAATATAATTGAACACCCCTTTTGAAGGGTATTGTGGTATTTTGACTGGGGGCAGTGTTACCATGTAATTTGGGGAAGAGGATATAGCAGGTAAATCTATGCCAGTCTTTCCCAAGAGTGTTTATATGTGTGATTATCAAATATTTAAGAGCAAGTGTGCCAAACACCTAGAACTGGGACACAGTGCTCTGTAGTGGGTAGTGTGAAACCTCATTTGGTGACCTAGAATGATGCATATAGTCCAGTCCTAGGTTTGGAGCATGTTTCTGGTGTACTCTTTAGGGGAAACTGTGTGTTCTATTCCTGCTTTCAATGAAACTCCCTTACTGGAGACACTGGTGAGGACTGAGGCTCCTTAATTACTGCCCCAGGTTTAAGTAGGGGGGGGGGTCTTCAGAATCCAATAAGTATATATATAAGTACAGTTAGTCTATATAATGAGCCAAAGACTTCATTGTATATGTGGTACATGTCACAAAAAAAGAGGAAAGGGGAAGAGGTGTACTTACAGGTCATGTGGTCTGGTCATTTAGTAAAGTATTGGCAGACACATTACAGAAAATTCCTTCTAGCAAGTTATTAATGATTTTTTTTTATCCAGGCATGATATTCCTTCAAGCATTCAAGTCTAGATGTTAGACAACTTCAGAAAATACTTTTTTCACCAAATTTCAGAAAAAAGGAACTAGTCATCATTGTCACTAGAATCAACAGAATGGACAGAATGATATACAGCTGGTATTATGAAGGGTGACCAATTAATCAAAAAATAAGACACTGGATTTATAAGGGGACTACACAACCTTTAAATGTGGAACAGACCTTAGATCTGTTGGCAGTATTCTCTTTGGTGTATACTGAAGGTAGTGATGACACAGGGGACATTAATGTAGAGGTTTCTGGATTTATTAAAAGCCATATATGAATAGAGCAAACAGCTAAAGAATATTTACAAAAGTTTTTGGATTCTCTGACACAGAAGGGGAGATTGAAACTGTTTGACAAGATTATTGGCAAAGGGAGAGTAATGACTACATAGGAACCCATGTAGCATGTGAGAAATTCAATGCAGACCTTTAAGGTGCACCAGGTACAAACTATACACAATAATCTGAGGGTGCCATGAGTTTACAATTAGTTCCTTTTCCAGGGTCACATATCACATGCTGAAATTGCAATGACAATCAGGGGTAAAATATGGTGCAGGGGAGTACACTGAGGTCTTTAATCTTACTGATCTAAATGGTATCAAGTGGATACTAGATATAGGTAGTTTAGGACCTCAAGACCTGATAATAACAGTCCTCATAGCTCTAGGGAAGAAGTCAGTTAACAGGTTCAGAGTTTGAAACCGGGACACATGGGCACCCCAGATTTCTTCTTTACACAGCAGCTATAATTGAAAAAGGGCCATGCAGGCTCTCCAACTATGGTTGTATTATCAGTGATGTGTGAGTTACACCAATTGCATGGCAACTTGGCATGTTTTGTTATGACCAGAGGATTCGCAAATTAAGAACAGTAGATAGACTCCTTTGACGGGAGGAGCAACACTGAAATACATGGTTGGGAGTAATGACAGAGCATTACAAAATCAGGGATCCTTGAAGGCCTAACAACTAAAGACAAGGTTTTTCTGTGCTTTTAACAGAGGCAAATGTACGTGGGCAACCTGTCATTTTGCTCATATGGGGTCAGCTTGCGGTAAAGGATAATCAGCTGTCTAATGTTGGTGAAAAGCTGACCGAACAGCCCTACTTCAGGCACAACATTGGAGATTATTTTTATTTTTATTTATTTTACATTTGTTGACCGGGCTAGTCTATCTGGATATATGTCCATTTTCAGTAGAGGCCCGGGGAGAAAAGCTCCAATGAGTATTATATGGTTTCAGAAGGTGTTACAAAAGAAGTAATAACAAGTATAAAACTAACAGTAAACAACTAGTAAATGAAAATTTTTTTTTTTTTTTTTTTTAATCAGGAGATTGCATATTACAATCTGAGAACCAAAAAATACATAAACTACAACCTATGTAAGGTGCTTCACAAAGAACATTACAATTCAAAAAATTAATACATAAATTTTATAAGAGGAATGCTGAAATGTAATGAGAGGTAAAGAAAAGCTGAAAGGAGTGTAGAGAGAGAAAAAAATAGGGAAGAAGGAAAGTAAAGAAAAAAGGAGAACAGAGTAAGTCTCGTTATGTTTCCAACAGAGTTTGAGAATAGGCAGTCACCTGTAGAGTTATTAGGACATAGACTTTTTAAAGAAGTACTGTGTAGATGGGTCTAAAAAGTGGGGGAGAGGTCTGGGATCAGATATCTGAGGGTTGATTATAGCATATTTTCCACCAAAGTTGGAGAACAGGCAGTGTATGTTGAGTTATAGGGTGTAGTAGGGAAAAAAAGGCAGAAGACAAGAAAAGAAATAGTATTAGTCTGGGTTACTACAGGGGCATAGCCATTTTGTATTGAGATGCAGTTTTAGATTCCTTTTGAAAAGTGGGAGAGAAGTCAGAGATGAGATATCTGAGGGTAATTTATTCCATATTTTTCCAACAGAGTTTGAGAACAGGCAGTCACCTGCAGAGTTTTTAGATATAGTGGTTTTGATTAATAGTTTGCTTGAAGAGCGTAGCTGTTTCTGATTATAGTAAGGTGTGATGTGGCAAGAGAGTATTGGAGTTTTGGAGGGTTGGTGCAGGGTTTTGTGGGCTATTATGAGTTGTTGAAGGTTGAGCTGATTAGGAAGTTCTAACCAGCTTAGTTGTTTTAGGTTCAGGCAGTGATGTGTTCTAAAAGGGGCTCCTGTAACAAATCTAGCAATATTATTGTAAGATATTACTAGCTTGTTGAGGTTTTTCTTTGATAGATTGGTGTATATAGGGGAAGCATAGAGTAAAGTAGAGATAAGGTGAGTTCTGGCTAACGTAGTTCTTGCAAGTGGAGTAAGAAAGGGTTTGATTCTGTAGAGGGTTCCTATTTTTTTGTTCACTGATTTTATAGTAGTGTTGATATGATTGTCAAAGTTTAGATTGTTGTCTATTGTTATTCCTAGTAATTTTGTGGTAGCATCAGGAGAAATGATAGTACTGTCATTGGATTTGATAGTCAAGTGTAAGGGGATGTGCCTTCGGGTAGGTGTGAAGAGAAGCAGTTTAGTTTTCTTGGGGTTAAGTAGTAGGCAGCGATGTGAGAACCATTGTTCTACAGTGTTAAAGGCTTTTTGGGTAAGAGACTGGAGTTCTGTTTGAGAGGTAGATGTACAGATAATGGCAGAATCATCTGCATATTGAATACAGATAGTATGTGGGATAGCTGATTGCAGGTCGTTGATAAAGATGGAAAAAAGAAGTGGGCCTAAGATGGAGCCTTGTGGCACCCCAAGAGAGATGGGAAGATGATCAGATAGTGAATTTTTCCAAAGTACTGCCTGCTGTCGGTTTTCAATGTAAGATTTAAATCAAGTTATGGCAAGAGTATCAAGTGAAAGAGAAGTCAGTATGTGCAGAAGTAGTTGGTGGTTCACCATGTCAAAGGCTTTAGATAAGTCGATGAAGAGTGCAGATGAAAGACTATTTTCGTTGCGATTAAAGTTGATGGAGTTTGTAAATGAGAGCAGTGCGGTGGTGATACTGTGGGAAGGTCTAAAACCATGTGGACAATTGGCTAGTAGGTTGTTTTGTAGAAGGTAGTTTAGCAGTTGTTTATGGATACATTTTTCCAAAATTTTAGCAATGGGGGATAATAGTGCTATAGGACGATAGTTAGAGAAGTCCCTAGAGTTTCCCCCTTTGTGTAGTGGTATGATGTGAGATATCTTCCAGATTGAAGGGATAGTTCCTTCATTAATAGATCTATTTATCAAAATAGAAATGGGATAGGCAATGGCTTTAGCTCCTATTTGCAGGAATTCAGCAGGAAGATTGTCTGCGGAGGGGGTGGTAGGTTTAAGTTTTTGGAGTAAGGATGAGATAAAGGAAGTAGGAATAGGTAGTAGATGAAATGGGGGGGGTGGATTAGCAAAAGATGGAAGTAGCTTAGAGGTATCTGGAGATAGGTGGCTAGCAAGAGTTTGAATATTGTTTGAGAAGAAAGAGTTGAAAGCATTAGATGTTTGTGTAGGATTTTCTGGGTTAGAGTCTTGTGGGTCAGGTGTTATAGATTGCCCTGGGGATAGAAGATTATTAATGCTGGTCCAGAATTTTTTAGGTTCCTTTTTGGATGCTTGTTGTAGATGAAGGTAGTAGTTCTTTTTGTCTGTCAGGATGGCTTTTTTTGTACTATTTCTGCATTCTCTAAAGATTTGATGGTCAGCTAGATTCTTAGTGTTACGCCATTTTGCCCAGGATTTGTTTCTGATAGTGATTTTTTGTCTAGTATTGTTGGTCAGCCAGGGGGCAGGTTTGGCTTTGGTCCTGATAGTACGTATTGGTGCGTGCTGGTCAAGAATAGCAAAAAATGTGGAATTGAAGTACTGTACTGCATCACTGAGAGAAAGAAATTTTAGAGGAGACCAGTTACATTGTCTCAGTTCTGTCAGAAAGGATTCTGAGTTAAATTGCTTTTTAGAACGTAATGTTCTGACTGTGTTTTGAAGGATTAGATTGGTTTTATGCCTAATAATATATGTTAAAGAGTGGTCACTTAGATCGTCTGGAAGGGTGCCAGTTTTATAGGTTTGTTGGGGGGTGTTAGTAAGTATCCAGTCTAAAGTGGTATCCTTGTTATTGTTTTTATTAGTTCTGGTAGGGCAGGTAATTAGTTGTGAGAAGCCATGTAGGTTTATGTGGGAGGTGGGGTTTAAGTTGTTACAAGAATTCCAATTAATATTTAAGTCACCTAAGATATATGTTTCTTGTGGGAGATTAGTGGAGAGCCAACTGAGGATATTTTCAAGAGCATAAATGTTATTTCCTGGGGGAAGATACATACAAATTATGTATATGGCTTTTCTTTTGTTGACTTGAAGTTTAGAGCAAATTATTTCAGCACTATTGACTATGGGAAGGTTCAGATTTATAGTACTGATTTGTATCTTAGATTAGATTAGATTAGATTAGATTTCTGGCTTGCAAGTTTGATCAGTCTCTCAGAAACAGAAGCACTTTTTCTGGCTTTTGATGGTTCATCCCTTTTTGAGACTCATCAGTGCATTAGGTCTATACATTCTCCCATTCATGTTCAAACCCTGACAAAAAAATCAGCAATTATCCAGGCACAGATGCAGCCATATTTTTGTTACATAGTTTCACTTTCAATTTTTCAACTAAGTCAGATGCACCCTTCATGGTTTTACCTGTAAGAACCTGAGAACTGTAAAAGGTAATGAAGAAATGCTTAAGAAACTTTTCAGTGCTGAGGTAGCTGCAGGAAGAATAACAGGCCCATTTGAGACCCCTCCATTTCAGACATTTAGGATATCACCCCCGTAGCTCATGCCTAAAAGGAAACTAGGAGAGTTTAGATTCATATTTAACATGTCCTTCCTCGTGGATCCTCTGTCACTGATGTCATCCACAGGAAATATTCCTAAGTGCATTATGCATCCCTAGATAAAGCAAGTTATTATCAGTAAATCTGAGGATCCAGAGCTGGCCATAATGGACACAGAGCCTGCATTCTGATTACTCTGCATTTGTAAAAATGAGTTTCTACTATTGGGTATGTACTGTAAAGGATTATATTATTTTGACATGGCCACGCCAATGGGGAATTCAGGAACTTGTTCAACATTTAACAACTTCAATGCTGCTAAACACTGGTGCTGGCAGAAAAGGTCTCCTCATCAGGCAGTCACACACTATTTGGATGCTTTCCTAATAGCAGACAATGAGGAGCATAGTGCCAGAGACAGCATGGAGTTTTTTTTTATTGAACTTTGCCAGGAGCTTGGTGTTTGTCTGGTGCTGGACAAGATGGAAGGCCCTGTAGAATCCCTTACATTTTTGGGGCTAGAGGCAGATGTAAATTTGTCTTCTTCTAAGTTACCACAGGTGAAGTTACATTTCATGAGACAGGTAATTGATGTATTTTTAAAGAGATGTAAGGCCAGGGTATAAGAGATTATGGAACTTTTGGGATTACTTAACTTTGCCTGTTGGACAAAATCCTCATGTAATACTATTCTCAAATCCCTAGTGAACTTGTTGAAAGGGGGCCACCAAAAACATTACTGGATTAGGATTACCAGAAGAGTTAAAGAGGATCTCTGGGTGTAGTGTTTTTTTCCTGGCTGATTATAACTGCATATCTATTTGGCAGTGTGTGCTTCAGTTTCCTCACAAGCACGTCACTGATGCTACTGATAGTCATAGTGTGGGTGCTTAGCTGGACAACATTCACTGGGTTTCTGCAACAAGGCCCAATTCATAGGCAGCATGCAAGAAAAAGTCCATCACTTTTCTTGAAATAGTGCCAATTTGGGTGGCCAACATGGTGTGGGCAGATAAATTTAAGAACAAGTGGGTTATTTTTCATTCGATAACCTGGCTGTAGTTTCAGTTTTAGTTAAGAAAACATCTAGGTCCCTAAGGGTACAGTCTGTGTTCACATTATTACTGCTGCACATGCTATGCATCAGCTTAACTTTTACCTCCATATTTCTTCTTGGCAGCCTTAATGTTATAGTTGCCAATTTCAGTTTTCCAGGTTTCACAAGCTAGTGTCAGATGCATACAAACATCCTACAGCCATTTCCCCAGGCATCTAGCTGATTGGAGAGGTTGGATGTGAGTTGTTACCTTACTCAATGGCTAGCGCTACCAAGACATCCTATTCTACAGTGACCTCAAGTTTTCATCCTTTCTATATTAAGTTGCCCTGTACTGATCTGCACTGGTCTCTTCTTCTCATTATGCATCATATCTTGTACAGGTGTTTTTTAAATGGTGCAAAGTCTATTGGTATTCATTTAGTGGCTATTTGTTGACTGTCAGTGTTTTGTAAAGTGCCCAGTTATATGAAGCACTGGATCATTCATAGGGTTTTCAATGGTCGGCAAGGTTTGAGGGGATTGACTGCATACAAGAGGTACCCTAGATTAAACACTTAAGCAGTGTGGGCCACATTGGTGTCATGACTTGATGCAGGTGCTTTCAGGATCAGCGAGATCCTGCAGGCGCTATGCTGGGGATATGTGTTTTTGACCTAAGAAGCACTTATTATCTGGATTGCTAGATCTAAAACTGTCTGATGTGGGGTCAGGCAGAAAATTGTCTGGTTAAATGCCCAGTGCACTGGGCCTGGATGTTGCAACATTTAGTGAGAGGAGTGACAGCTCTTGATTTGGTTTTCGAGCTTCCTGCAGGTCAACCCATTTTACTTCAATGGTTAGATTCTCTTCTCAAGAAGGGACTCAGCATGCAAAGTTTACCCAGTCATGGTTTTAGTTCTCATTCATTCTGCATGAGAAGTCCTACAGACTTGGCATAGGAAGAATAGTCTGTTGAGGGTTTAAAATGCATGGGCATTTGGTCATCAAGGGATTGTTTGTCTTACAGTAGGTAATCATTTTCTTTTTTTTATTATGCATACAGTCAACGTTTATATCTCTTGCAGGTTTGAAACAAGTTTGAATATTTGAACATTCTTTCAACAGCAGAGTAGCTAGAACAGCCTTACAATGGGGTTTTATTGTGGTTGAACATCCTGGTTTTGTGGATTGTGATCTAATGTCGTTTTGTGATGACAGGGTACACCTAAGAGATATGGAGTTGTATTTGTTTAGTTTTTATTTGGCCTGTTTTCTAAAGAAGTTTTTTGATCATTTTCATTATATTAGTTTGGGTCTACTTCACCTTGTTGAAGGCCGACAATATCGAAGCTGATATTGTTGGCACCAAAATGTCGAAAGAGAAAGCCATCGCGCATGTAAACGGAAATCTCCGTAAGAGGAGATTTCCATTTACTGCAATGTAGTGCGATCTCGGAGTTGGTATATTTAAGTAGAGAGGGTGTGGGGGGTGCAGCTCCCCACATGGGGGGTGCAGGGGTGCTTGCCCCCCTGCTTGCAAAGGTAAGTTTTTATTTATTTTTGTGTTTAGGCATTTTTTTTTTATCTTTCAATGTTTCAGAATTCGATGATATGGTGTCGACCATATCAGATTCAATATTCTGAAACTTCAATAAGATAATATAGATGCTACTAGTTCTTCTAACATAATTCTAGTGTAAGTTTCCTAGCCCTGTCAAACCTGTTTTCTCACAGCTTTCTCCAAGCCCTGGCTCTTAGCCCCCCCCTCTCTCAGTCTCTTAACATAATCTTATTGTAAGCTTCCCAACCCTGTCAATCCTGTATATTCCCTCTCTCTTCCTCTTAAGAGTTTACCTATTCCTCTTCCTATTATTTAAATACTCAAAACCTCTGCCTGGCTACACTCTGTTTCTGTCTGTCCCACGGGCATCCCTCAGTAGTGTGCACTTACTGCATGTCCCTTTCTAAAATGCCTGGCATAACTACATTATTTTCCTACTTCTCAGTGACTGCAGCTCCTCATTAGTGCATAAATAATAAAAACAAACAGAAAGGTAACATTCAAACCAAAACAATAGGTCGCCCCATTTCTGTAGTTGTTAACCTTCTCACTGATTGTTTTCTGTTTGACGACTGCTGATCCTCCTCACTTCTCAATAAACTGCAGCTCCCGGTTGGTGCATAAATAATAAAAGCAAACAGACAGGTAACATTCAAACCAAAATGATAGGCTGCCCTATTTCCGTAGTTGCTAACCTTCTCACTGATTGTTTTCTGTTTGACGACTGCTGATCCTCCTCACTTCTCAGTAAACTGCAGCTCCCGGTTGGTGCATAAATAATAAAAGCAAACAGACAGGTAACATTCAAACCAAAACAATAGGCTGCCCTATTACTGTAGTTGCTAACCTTCACACTGATTGTTATCTTTTGGTGACTACTGCTCCTCCTCACTTCTCAGTAAACTGCAACTCCCCATTGGTGCATAAATAATAAAAACAAACAGAAAGGTAACATTCAAACCAAAATGATAGGCTGCCCTATTTCTGTAGTTGCTAACCTTCTCATGGATTGTTTTCTGTTTGGCGACTGCTGCTCCACCCGGAAGGTGTTACCCACTCCGTTCGCCCTTCGGCCTCACTCCGCTCCCCTACCCTACCCCCGAATACCACCTGCCCCCACTACCTGTACTTTTATATATGCCCTGACTCTTCCCTACTCAACACCTCTCCAATTCCAACACACCTAAGCCAAACCCCATCCACCTGTAGATCTACATCACCCCAAACATCCACTCATTCTACAATGCTCTACATAACATCTCTCCTTATAACTCCATTTGCCCTACTAATCTCTCTCTCTCTCTTCTCTTACCTATCTCACACTTTTTCCTAACCCTTGTCATAACTCGCACACACACTCCACTACATCTTACCATCAACCTTACTTCACATCCTACTCATCCATCTCACATGACCTCTTTACCTCTAACCCAATCTATTCCTTCAAATCAAAACTGGTCCCAACCCCCCCGTACTCCCCTCTTAAATGTAGTACCAGAAAATCACTACTCTGACACAACCCAAGCTACCCTTGCCCAACACACTGCCTCACTTTTCTACTCCACCACATCTCTGTCTCACTAGCCAGCGACATCCACCCCAACCCTGGACCCATTTCTAACATCAGTCTCACCAAACCCTCCACTCAACCCACAAACTCAAGTCCATTCACCTTACAACACTTAATGCACAAAGCCTAAAAAACTAAATCCATGCCTGGCTCTCCCATAACCACCCTCACATTACCACCATTTCTGAAACCTGGCTGAAAACCTATATAAAAAGATGAAATCCTACCAACAGGTTTCCAATTCATTTGCAATGACAGAGGCCACAAAAAAGGAGGTGGAGTAGCGATAATCTACCCCATCATCCATACCATAACTCCATACTCCAATAAAATTCCAGCCTTTGCCAATGCTGAAATTATAATAGGTTTACTAAAAATAAACAATCACATGTCCATATGTATCACTACCCTCTATATTCCCCCTGGTGATAACATCAAAACTCTTGAAAACATCCTGTCCTGGCTATCCTCCAGTATAAAAAATGAAACCTATATACTGGGTGATACCAACATCAACTGGAACACTATTAACTCGGAAGCCCCATTCCACACAATCAACCTGTATAACTTCTCCCAACTAATACAATCTCCAACCAGACCAAATAAAGATGGTACCTCTGGTACCATCATTGACTGGATCCTAACAACTCACCCAAACTTTATTACCAAAGCCGTAACATTACCTGATTCTCTCAGCGATCACCTACCATCATAGCCCCCACACATATTTTACGTATATATTATTGTCAGAGAACAGTAATATATTGCAATTACATATATCCATGTATATAACTGAAAATATTCAAAATGTGTGGGGGGCACCCCCACACACCCCCAAATGTGGGGGGTGGTGCCCCCCACACACCCTCTTACTATATATACTAACTCCAGGGTCGCACTACAGTGGGGGAAAGGCCATATACCACTTTAGGTGAAATGTGTTTTGGTGAAATGTGTTTTCGATGAATTGTGCTTTCAGTGAAACGTGCGCAGTGAAATGTGTTTCGGTGAAATGTGTTTCGGTGAAATGTGCTTTCAGTAAAAAGTAGTAGATCCCTCCTGATATACCCATGGTTAGTAGGTTAATACAGAATATTGCTAGTACTACTCATTACATCCGAGTGACACCTCCAGGTGCATCTGCAGTTACCTCCTACTGCTCTTCTAGGCTTCAAATGTTGCTTGTTCATATTTACATTAATAACTCCAAAACCATGCTGCATACAACGTATCAGAATATTTTATCTTGAAGCATACATGATGGTAAACACAACTGTATTGATATTTGACCTATGTTAGTGAGTATTTGTTAGAATTATAAGGTGATAACTTCATTTTTAAAGGCTCAAGCCATGCCCACTGGGAGTTAATGGTACACACTCAAAAGAGCTGTACTGGAGGGAATGAGTTAACATGATAATGGTAACCCATTTCTGTTGTAAAAGAAAGAGAGTTGGGAAAAGTAATCATATTTAAAACTGGATTAAACACCATTTATAGACATGTTAAGTTGCAGCAAAATTGATAGAACAAGAAAAAGATGATACTTTTAAACACTGCAAGACCTCAAATGTTGTTTGGTAATCAGCATTGTTCAGTAAGATAACACTGAATTCATGTTGACATCTAAAATACTAATATCACTTTTCTGTGTATGTGGAATTCTTACAGAATAGTTAGGTGATAGTCAAAAGAGTAAGGCTTTACCAAGATGTAACTAGAATCCATCTGTCCATCCATCCACAACCCTTTTTTCCCATTTTTGCACATGGAGTCAGGGTATCACTTCAACAGAGACAATCATCTAGATCCAAAGTTCACACCACTGGGTGGCTATCCCTGTTGCAGTTGTACTTCCATAATACACACACACACACATACACACACACACACACACACACACACACACACACACACACACAATCACACTCACAGCTATGGATGATTTAGAGTGTCCAATCCACATACTGCATGTCTTTGGAATGTGGGAGGAAACCAGAGCACCCAGAGAAAACCCACGGGAACACACAGAAGACAAGCAACTCCACTCATAAGGCACCCAAGCCAAGAATCAAACCAGGGAACCTCTTGTTGTGAGGCAACAACACTATCCACTGCACCACTTTAAGATAGCAAAAGAGACTGAGTAGAATCCATGAAATAGGTGGATGGGGAAGTGAAGGAACTTAGGAGACCTAGGTTTCATAAGCAGCCTTAGTTTCTAAATAGTCTACTGGGGATAAGAAAAGACTGGCATTTTTTCAAAGCTAGCTGTCCTGGTGAGAAGGAAGTGTTCTTTGATTGCACTGCTGTTTTCATCAAGTGAAGATTGAGCGGGTGTGCAACATTCATAGGTTCATAGGCAGTTACTCGGCTAATGGCCCTAGGGCCTTTACAAGCCTGACCATGTAAAAACCCATGTAACCTAATTTACCATAGTTAGATAGTCATTGTTAGCAGAGCAATTCTATGATTGGTACCGACTACCCCTGTCCATGAGGGACATAAGTGCCACCCCCTGGGTGAATTTACAGTCATCCATCCAGTTATCAAGATTGCACTTAAATAGGATCTTTGAGGAGCTCTGTCTCACATGAAGTGGGAGCTTATTCCAGAGAAGTGGCAACCTCTGAGAGATGTATCTGTTTCTCCAGCATGGTCTAGTAATATCACAGTCTAGGTTGAGATCACTGGAGCGAGTGACTCTTGTTGCATTTGTGGATGTGCAGCTTTTCCATTAGAGCAGAGTCAGAGACTGCTCCATAGGGCATTCACAGGTCGCCTCTCAGCAGCCTGTATGATACTGAGTACACGGACAGGGCTTTCATTCTTTGCAAGTAAGTCACGTTTTGGAAGCCCTGGATTCTCTTGGTTAAAAACCTCTGTGGTCTCTCCAGTTGTTGCAGGTGTCTGGTGAGATACATACAAAAAGGAACATTGCTAGAGGTCTGATAAGGATCAGGTACAGCAGAATTATAACCTGTTTAGTCTTGGATGTGATGCCCTTATTTATGAGATGCTCAATGTAGAAGGCTTTCCTTACCATTATGGACAAATGCTGATTGAAGGTTAGACTGCTATCAACCTATGTTCCCAAGTCTCACACCAATGGGTTTGAGCTTAGAGGGGTGATATCTATATCATAATTAGTAGGGGCTACTTTTTTGCCAAAGGGGATAGTAAGGCATTTGTTTGCATTTAGTTTTTGGCACCAATAATTTGTCTGAGTCAGCCCCTTCTCTGATATGCTTGCATCATTGGGGGACTCAATGATTGCTCACAGTTTGCAGTCCTATGCAAACTTGGTAAGCCACAGGCCATCATCTATTTTCACTTGGACCTCGGGGGAATAGATTTCAAACATGTAGAGGGCCCAGCACAGATCCTTTTGGTACCCCACTGGTAATTGGCCTACTGGTGGAGGTGGACTCTCCAACTCTGACATTGTGTATTCTGTCGGTGAGCCAGTTGGCTACTCATCTAGTGACATATGGGTTAATCCCCATCTGGGAGAATTTCTCAATAATCCTTGAGTGGGGGATTGTGTCAAAAGCAGTGGCTAAATCAAGATAGGTGGTATGTACTGCTTTGCCCTCATTCAGCGCTTTGGTGACATTCTCCAAGAAGTCCACTAGGTTTAATAAGCAAGGTCTACCCTTGACAAAAAAACAAACTGGGTTGGGTCGCCTGTGTCCTTGTTGATAAGGTCTGTGATGATTCTTTTCATGGCTTTGCAGATAAGGTTGGTCAGGCTTATGGTTCGGTTGGTTGATGGACCCCCCTTGTGTAAGGGGATTACTGTTGCTGTTCTCCACACTGCCAGAACAAAGCCAGTGCTCAGACTATGGTTAAAGAGAGTGCCAAGTGGTTTTGCTAGGCTTGGTTTTAGATTATTTCTTAATCAACCTAGATGTTATCTGGTCCCATACATGCTGAGTTTTTGGCCTTGGAGAATACTTGTATGACCTGTTCTTTAGAGATACATGATGGTAGACTGGTGTCAGGAATGCTTTGGGCTATGGCTGGTGGGGATGGGGGGAGAAGTTATTGCCAAATCTGTCAGCTAGGTTGGCAATTTCCTCAGGTTCAATGTGAGTAGTAATGTCCACTATAGGTTTGGTACACAGCTGGGCATTCCCTTTTAGATTTTGGATGTAGCTAAAGAATGCCTTATGGTTGTATTTAGATAGGGATGCTAATTTAGTCTTGTAGCTAGCCTTACAATCTATCTGATGTGGAGGGTATTCTTCCTCTGTCGAGTAAGTTCCCTCTTGTTTTTGGATATCATTTTCTTTCTTTTATATACTTACAGTCTACCAGGGTGTCTAGTTTTTTTCAAGAGAACCTGGTTTTAGTCCTGTCAGGTACAGCTGAGTCAATACATTGGTTTAAGAGGCTATATATGGCATTTGTGTACTAGTCTGCATAGGAGTCATTGTTGGCTGAGTTAGCAGGGGCTTTGAAACTTTTTATACCATCACTTAGTAGGCTATAGTTTGCTTCAGAGAAATGTTTCAGTTTTTTTGCTCCTATAGGGGAGTAAGGTCTGATCTTTACTTCAAACAGGACTGATTTATTGTCTTTCTTTACCAGGGAGGGCAACACACAGGGATGGTGCAGTACCCCCCCCCCCCTTGGTGAGCACTAGGTCTAGTACATTTGAGCCCCTTGTGGGTGTGGAGACCAACTGTTCCATGGCATTTGAATTAACAAAATCTGGGAAACTCACAGCAATTGTGTTTGTGCTCATATAAGGTGCCCATTCAATGGAAAGATAGTTGAAATCTCCCATCAATGTGTTTGGCTGTATACTGGGCGACTCTACTAAGTCCATGTAGGTAGTGTGTTTCTCCTGGTTCATGATGGGGGACCTGTAGATAGCGATGATGTGGTAGGGTATTTTTCCTATACTTATTTTGACTTGGAGTATCTCAAGACAGTCGTACTGTTTTACCAGTCTCGAGTTGTGTCTGGATTTAATAAAGCCGGATCCATCTCCACCTTTGGTTCTTTCACACCTATTTAGAGGTCCGAATGTGTAAAACGCATAGTAGCCTTGTATGGCAAGGGTGGTCTCTGCTGCCTTGAATCAAGTCTCAGTGACTGTATAGACGTCAGTATCTTCCAAGGTGAGGATTGCTTTCAGGGAGTGCAGTTTACTGTTTAGGCTCCTGGCATTAAGTAGCATGAGCTTGGGTTTGTCTCTAGTGGGTTTCTTCATGTCAGAAGTTTTGTTGTTTTGACATTGCCTAAAAAAAGGCACTATGGGGGAGGTAAGCATCTTTGCCAGTATCTGAAAGCATTGAGGAGGCAGGTGAAGGCCATCTCTGGCAAAAGAGTGGTCTGTCGACCATGTCTTCCCAGGCTGTCAACTACTGGATGCCCCTGGAGTGACATCAGAAGCTAAGCCAATTATTAAAATCAATTGTTTTTTTTTTTTTTGTGTGTGTGAATTGTGGCATCTTCTTAGGTGAAGGTAAAATGCTGCTTAGAGCTAGGGACATACGAGCCTGGGACATATAATGTGAGAGTTCAGTCATATCTCTCTTCATATAGTCCAGAGAGGTACATGTCAAGCCATTCACTCCATGTGCTATGACAGAGTCATAACGGTAATTGTTGAGTGATCTGAGTGTGTGCGTGACTTCCAGGATCATGGCACCTGACAGACAGTTCACTGTGACCTTCTCCTTGTCCAGCCTGGTGAGGGAGACATCTGTGTGTCTCACTATTGAGTCATTTATGACTAAGATGTTAGGTTTTGAGGTGTTTTGCCTTAGGCCCTTAATTGTTGAGACATTGATATGTGTGTTGTTAAGTATAGTGGTGGATTCTGTTCATGTACCAGTATGTGTAAGTTGTTTGCACTTGGGAAGTCTGGTCTTTTGGTTGGAAGAAATCAAAGACAGATGATAGATACCAGAATAGACTGAAGTTTACTATTAAATCAGGTCCAAAAACAGGCAGATTGCAAACTGATATTAGTAGCTTCAAATATGAGATACTCACTGACTTCCTTTAGCAGTGGAATAAAAAAATAAACAGAAGATAAACATGTTCAAATAAAATATTACAAAGCAGAAATGGATGATTTTACAAATAAGCTTTTTGTCAAAATTATATAGGGAGGCAAAATATTCTTATCAAGTTCCCCACTCCCCAAGCCATGAACACATAATCGCGTGTCATGTAACTCAGAAAATTCCATATGCCTATTATATGTTATATATTAAACATAACATTTCCAAACAATTTAAATTATTTAACTGCTAAGCTTAATGATAACTGCAACAGTAAAAAAGTGTTTGTGATTTAATATCTGCACTCTTCACTGTGCAACATGGAAAAGACAGCTGTTGGTATTCAGAACTGTGTTTATATTACCTCGTCGAAATTTTACTGCATTGAAGCAATAAATGTGAACACAATTGATCGATGCAGTAAAATATCGAATGAGTATAAAAAAACAAAAAAGAACAAATAAAAAAAACTAAAGGGCATAGGCAGGGGAGCAAGCCCCCCCCCCCCCCACTGCACCCGCCACACCTCCCGCTACTTAAATATACCAACTCTAAGACTGGACTACATTGAGGTAAACGGAAATCTCCCCCTATGGAGATTTCTGTTTACCTGGCCGATATTCTTTGCTTTCGATATTGTTGTGCCGACAATATCAGATTCGGTATTGTCAGCTTGCGACAATACAATATAGACCCTCAGAACCAACTTTAACTGAAACTAATTCAATGTATTTCACAGCTGAGTGTTTACTGTTTAAATGTATGCTAGCAAAACTTAGTCATGTGACAATCACAATACTATACTCTCAACCATTTCTTATTCTATTTATTTATTTATTTGCAGTTGGTTTACCAGGATAGTCCATTGGGCCTAGCATAACCCATTTTCAATGGAGTCTTGGGGAGAAAAGTTCCAAAAACAAAACAATAATTACAAACAAAATACAACCAAAGCTTGTGTTATAGTAAGTATAAAAGTACTAGTAAAAACATAGCATTTAAAGATACAATTTCTAAAGGAAAAATGGCAATCAAAGTTTTGGTTATACTAATTACAGATAAAATATTTCATTTAACAGAGACAATTTCTGAGATAAAAAGTATCAGCATTGTAAATCAAGAGTAGTTGTTTACACATGGATTGGTTCCTGCTAAAACCATGTATGGAATCGGAGAAGACTGAGATGAAGAGAGGAGAAGAGATTAAGAGGGGTGGGAGCAGGAGCATTCCAATTAAGAAATAAGGTGTTAGTGGAGTGAGTTTTTAAAGGAAGAGAGGTTTGTGGTGGTACTGATGGATGGAGGTAGGGAGTTCCACTGATGTGCGAGGGCGAAGGATAGGAGATTTTTGCCTGAGGGATGGGTAGGTTTATGCAGTTCTATTAGGTTTTGATTGCTAGATCTTAATAGTCTTTCAGGGAGGTACATTTTGAAGGTTGAGGATAGGGAGGGACAGAGGGAGGGGGTGAAAATGAGTTTGTGGGCATGAGTGAGTTGAATAAAGGAGAGATAACTGGGCAGCTCTAACCAATTTAATTGATGAAGGGCTAGACAGTGATGGGTGATGGGTAAAAGACTTTTGGCTTGTGGCAAACTTTGCAATTTTGTAACAGCAAGAGGAGAGTTTTGTCTTAAGAGAGGATTGTAGGTTTGTTAGAAGTGCAGCATCATAAAGAAGAGAAGGGATGAGATATGTGGTAGAGAATAAACTTAGTAGGAGGAGTAAGGTAACGACTGTGGTGATATGGCATGCCAAGTTTTTGGTGTTTTTTTTATATTTATTTGTAGGTGAGAGATGAATCTGAGCTGGTCATCAATGAGGACACCTAGTAATTTAGCCTCAGATACTAATTTGAGAGATGTATTGTTATAGCTTTTGATGGAAAATGAATTCTTGTCAATGATGGTTGTTTTATTAGGGGTAAATAACATTAGTTTTTTTTTTGAGGCATTGAGTACTAGGTGATTGTCTAACATTCATTTTTCCATGGTAGAGAACGTTTCTTGTGTGAGATTTATGAGTGTGGGTATGGAGGTGGCAGAACAGATTATAGCTGAATCTTTGGCATATTGGATAAGTTTTGCATTAGGGATTGAGCGATGGAAATCATTTATGAATATATTGAAGAGGAAGGGACCCAATATGGAACCCCGGGGGACTACAGTGGGAGTATCAAAGAAGGAGGAGGTAGCTGATTTCCATTTGACTGCTTGATGTCTATTTGAGAGATAACTATCGACCCAATTGAGGGTGAAAAGGGATATGTTTAGTTTAGAGAGTTTAGTTAGGAGAAGGTTGTGAGATATTGTATCAAAGGCCTTAGAGAGGTCAAGTAGGAGGGTTGATACTATGCAGCCAGAGTCACGGGCTTTGTTAACAATTTCTAAGAAGGAAAGAAGAGCAGTGGTAGTACTGTGGCTGGGTCTAAATCCATGCAGTGTATCTAAGACTTTACTGTATACAGTATAGGTTCATAGGTAGCCACTAGGCATGAGGTCCACAGACCACTGAGAAGCCTAGTCCAATTTTCACATTTGTTTCTGGTTAAGTGACTTGTTCAGATTCACACTGTAGATAAATTATGTCTGGGGGGGCTCAAAAGTCTGAACTACAGGACGCAGCTTGTTAACAACTGGTATCCTTAACCCTCTGCATTAACTGCTAGACCAGTTCAAGAAAGTATTTCTTGCAATACCACATATGTTATGAAAATTTCTAACTTTCTTTGTAGTTTAACTATATATTTATCAGCAGGAAAACATTAGATTACCACTTTATTGTCATTTTCAAACAATAAGGCCTGTGTAGAATATCAAAGCCTCTTGCAAATTATGTTAGAAATAATGACAGCATTAAAGGATATAAAGTGTCAGACAAATTATCCCCCAACATTCACCTGTTTGCTGCTGACCTACTAATAACTTCTAATGATACTGAAAATTCAATAGATCAACTGTTACATAATCTAGCCTTCTTTGCAAACAACTCTGGCCTAAAATTCAATCACAACAAAACTAAGGCACTTCTAGTGAATAAAAATGTTACTATGAAACTTAGATCAAAAAGAGACATAAACTGGGAGGACACACATATTAAATATCTAGGGATCATTACTGAATCTAATTATAAAAAAGCACTCACAACTAATTACCAACAACTTCTAAACTCAATTACTAGTCTAATAGACAGTTGGAACAGACTCTTCTTCACATTTGAAGATAGACTAACTTTAATCAAAATGATACTGTTACCTAAAATATTATTCATTGGCTAAGCTCTAATAATTCCCCCCACCTGTCAAAATTAAATAGAAAATTAACTACTTATTGCTTAACTTCCTTTGGTATCCCAAACAAAAACAAGAATTTCTCTTCTCTGGCACACCACAAGCTAGGATGAAGAAGGTATAGGGTTTCCAAATATTGATTTTTATTTAAACTCCGCATTTATTAACATAGTCTTGGTTTGGAATAATACTTCTTATACATCATATTGAAAATCAGTACATGAAACCTTACTTCTTAATAGTAATATGACATTGCTTGAACCATATACTCAAATGCATACAGACATCTTTATATGGATTTAAAAAATATACAGTCAAAGTGAAAGGTCAAAACGTGTTCTCACTCTCTTATAAACCAAATATTGCTGCTGTTTAAAAAGCTTATTTTTGCTAATCAATTAATTAAGAATTTATTAATAATTATGTTTCCTACTACTTACACAAATGAATGTTTGTGACCACAAGTAGAAAAAAATGGACTAGGCACACTGAGAACGGCTGTAAATTAATTTATTATAGTAAAACTTACTACACAAGCACTTTCACCTTGCCAAAATGCAAAAAGCCTTGCATTTTGGCAGGGTGAAAGTGCTTGTGTAGTAAGTTTTACTACAATAAATTAATTTACAGCCATTCTCAGTGTGCCTAGACCGTTTTTTTTCAACTTGTGGTTACTGGCATTTTACGGTCTCCATTGTACATTTACATTGTACATTTGTTTGAAATGAATGAAAAAATTTGTAAATTCATTTGTTTGCCAAATTAATGTTTAATATCTTTTGATACTCAGAAAATGTCAGAATTTAAGAAGGCTGACCTATTATATTAGAATCAATTTCTTTCAGCTAATAAAATAAGTTCTTCAGACTATTTGAACAGCAGATATAGTTTGCAAAATTGTAATTGGCTGGACATCCAAACTTGTAAGAATTTTATACATATTAAGCTCATACCCTCATTAGAGGCATACAGTAAGAGTGATTTAAAAATCTTGGATTTTATCTCAGCGATTATTAATAGCTCACTCAAGAACATTTCATACATATCTGTTAGTTATAAAATTCTCAGAAATTATTTTAGCAAAACAGATGTTTATTTTTGGAATTATTCAAGTTAAAAGACAAGTATTCTCAGAAAAAAAAAATAAAAAAAATCATTGTTTACTGTCGGTGATGGAATACACATCTTCCCTGTTCTGGCATGTATACACATGGAAATTTTTACATAGATGTTTTTTTCATCCCACAAAGACTACCAATAATGTACAAGAAAGATGAAATGAAATGCTGGAGATGGACACCCCGATGTTGACTGGATACATATGGTTGTCAATTGCAAAATAATTTCACCATTTTGGTTAGACTTTAAATATCATTGTAAAGCACTATGGAATGACAACTGTACAATTTCTGACTCCCTTATCCTTTTCAATGTTCAATGTTCCTGTTCCTGAAGTCATTCTTAAAAAACAAACATTTTTACTATGGTCTATCCTCTCTATAGCAAGGAAAATGGTTACTAAAAATTGGAAATCCCAATCTACTCTTATCTTTAAAGATGAGTTTATTCATCTTGTGAAATACATTTGTAAAAATGAGATTGCTATTATAAAAGCAAGGACTAACAACACAACCCTTCATTAAATTGCTTGGACAAAATTGTGTAATCTGTTAGAGAAATATTAAGTCTTCTATGTATATTGCTTTTTTAGTTGTTATGGACATTGTATATAGTTTATTTGTTTTTTTCTTGTTACTATACTGTTAAGTTATTGTGTTATAAAATGAATAAAAACATTTTGAAAAAAAAATAATTTTACCACAGATATAAAGTTTAACTGCAGGACAGAGCCATCGTTTCATGTTTATAAAGAAAGAATATGCAAAAAAAAGTTGCCAGAGTTTATTATTGTTCTTTCTAGGAGAATGCCTTTTTTTCATAAGAGTCTATTTAATAAGTATGGGTATGTCTCTCAGAAGTAGAATTTCTGAGTAAGGTTACAAAACCAAACACTGAAGATTATGAAGAATATCTGCTCTCTATCACCACATGCACAGGCAAAGGTGCTGCACTTACTTTAGTTACCACAGATGAAAATACGATTTTCTGAATTGAAGCTTCCATGGTATATCAGCTGTCTTGGGTAAAAAAGAGGAATGTCAGCTATGCTCAAGGTTTCTCTTATATTTTTCAGTTACAGAAACTGTTTCAGTCTCTAAGAAACTTTATGTGATTTGAGCAACCTGCCTCTTCACATGAATAGTATGACCAAAGTCATAAGTTCTAAACAACTCTCCCTTATGCCAGGTATCAATTTAGGACTATAATTGCTGTTTATCATATAATAGATATGATATGCTTTAGCAGAGTTTTACTAGTAAGAGGACTTTATTAATCATATTATAATTATTGGTAGTAAAATTTAACATAGAGCAAAGAGTTAGGGCTAAGTATTTGTGTTCAGTTACAAAAGGAATGAACTGGTAGCATTATGACTGGTTCTCCAATCATGACCATGCTATATGTTCAAGACATGAATGAAAAAAATTAATCTCAAGAGCAATGCTCAGTAGATGAATCTTGGCATCCATGTTGAGGATGCATAATAGTAGGTTACAATCAAAGAACCGATCATAATTCTTTGTAGTTCATGGACATTTATCTACTTCATGAGCTGCTAGTTATAGAAAAAAGAAAAGAAAAAGTGCAAAAAAGCATGCTTAGCAAGCACTGTCAAATGGATAACAATAAACATCAGGGAAAGATTTTGAAACAAAATGAGGGACAAAGTGTAAGTATAGACAGAACACAGAAATGAAGCTGTTTTGACTTCTGCTGCTGTTGTTCCCTGGCTGGCGCTATATTTTCTTAGCGCCCACTGTGAGCCCACATCTTAACAGTTCATGGCGGAATACTTAAGTGTTAAGACTGGGTCTTGTAATATAGAAGTGCTTAAATAGTTTGTCTTTTTCATGATATTGCAACAGAATCACAAGGCTCTGTACACTAAATGGTTGTTATTGTCTGAGACAGTGAGGACTGGAAGACAAAATGTTCTGTGAAGGGAGGGTAAAAAGCATGACATTTTTTGTCATTAGTTTGGAGTTTATTTTATTTGGACTATTGACAAAGATCAGGGAAGGATTGCTAGAGTTGAGATTGCAGGGCCATGGGACATTTGTTTACCTAGAGTAATAAAATATAAACTACAGAGAGGGTAAATTTAAGTTCAATTAAGTCATCAGCAATATCATTAATGAATAAAGAAAACAGTAATATGCCTAGAACAGAGCTCTAGGGGGGCACCTGTTTTTAGTGCTCTATTAGCACAGCTGTTTGTTGACTCAAACTTGAAAGGTTCTACTGTCAAGGAAGGTATGGAACTAGGCAGTGATATATTCCCCAAAGCTGAATGTTTGTAGCTTAGCAAGTAGAATTTTGTGGTCACCAGTGTCAGTGCCATGCGCCATATCCACAAAAATACTCTGTACAAAGGCCATCATTTAAGTTACTGTGGATAGTGTCAGATGTTGAAAGTATAGTAGTGGTTGTGCCAAAACCATTTCTGAAACCATGCTTTCTGTCATATATAACCCCATAGTTATTAAACTGCTTAAGCAGATGTGTATAAAGGATAACAACTGGAAGTAGGACAATAGTCTTTATGGGGTTTGAGCTGGGGTACTTCAGGAAGAGGTATAATGATGATGTTGCAGGACCAGTGAAACAATTCTTGTAGTACATGAGAATTTCTAAACATAAGTTAGATGTTGCCTATTTTATCTGCTGGTTCCTTAAACAAGCTAGCACGGAGTTCAGTGAACTTAGTGGTGGAAGGTATCACTTCTTTATAAACCTTTTAGTTTCATTCTCAGACATAACTTGGAAGTAGAAGGTGGCTGCATACGCTACAAGAATGTACTTTGAGCCTGAGGATTACTTTGAGTAGTTTGCTGGTTAGAACTGGGGTTAAGAAACATGTTAATAATGGTTTCAGTGGAAGGGATGATAATGTTTCTAAAATCAAATGATGGAGTAGTGTTTTTTAAACATCTTAATTAAAGTATCACTTGTGACATAGGCAAACTTACATTTATATAAAAATAATCAAACCATAATAACAAGTTCACATTTACAAAAGTTATACATCATATATATTGTTATATATCATATAATCAAAGCGGTATTAGATAAATTGTTCGATGCTTGCCTTCTCTTAAACTTCATTCCTCCTACAAACCATTTTTTTCACCATGTATTTTCCCAAAATTTTCATTTTTTTTCTATGTAATTTACTCCGACCCTTTCTTAATATCCCACTTACTGTTCTTTTATCTCTCTTACAATATTAACCACTTATAGTATAGTTGTTTTAGATATTGATTTCTATTATATAGTAAATGTTTTTTGGTATCCACCAGAGATAAACTTAACAAGGCCTTACTATACCTAGACAATTCAGATCCTGTATTTTGGCTCCAAAAATTATTTCCTTAGTTAAACTCATTTGCTCATCCAGTATTCTTGACAGTATGCTGTAGGGAATTTTTAAAGTCTGCCAAGTCCCTACACTCAAAGAACATATGCTTCCAGGTATATCTTTCTTCCCCATTATACCTCCAACATTTGCCATCTATTTGAGGAAAAAGTCTTTGGAGTCTACTGGGGTATAAAAGTATCTGTGAAAACACAAACAAAAATTCTAAATCTTCTAGATTTTGTTGCTTATTCAGATGCCATGCACGTGTTCTCCCATTGTTTCTTTGTGAATTGCATATCTAAGCACTCATCACCATCTTTCCTGACCTCTGCTGATTGATTCCTATCGTTGTTGTGCGGTATTTTATATGTCCTACTAATTATCCCTTTTTAACAGCAGCTTCTGTTCTAGATTCATCCAGTGGGGGGTCTTTCATTTAGGATTCCCCTATATCTTTCTCTTTCTCTATACCCTGATAGGGAAGGCAATCCCTAGCCTGTAATCCAAATGTCTTGTTGACCTCTTCCCATTCTATTATCGTTTTACTCTCTGATTATTTGTTCCTGATACAATGACTCTTTTGCCAGCTTCCTCAAGTAAATTCCCCCTTTCTCTTGTCTATTGTCTGCAGCCCTAATTGCAGTAATCCCTATTGGTAAAATCTCCCTTCTTCATTCCCATGTTGGTTTAGTTCTTAGCATACTTTCTGCTCCTTTATGAATATAATATTCTGTAATATTCTGTATGAATGCTGTCATTCTCCTTATTCTCCTTAAGGATCTGTGTCCAAAATCCCATTCTTTCCTTACTTCTTGAATTACTCCCCTGCTTCATCATCATCATCATCCTGTTGCACTTTGAATTGTAACTTTCTGCTTGTGTTATGTATAAGATCCTTAACTGTGTAGCTCCAAAAAAAAAAAACATTTGGATCAGGTCATCTTAAACCTCCTTGTTATATTGGGAGGATCAGCTTATCCCATTTGACTCTTGCCCTCTTCCCCTCCAAAATAAAATCCTGCAACTCTTTATTAATTACTATAAGCAGCTTCACCTCTGGTTGATAAAAATGTGCCTGATCTGTGTACAAAACATAAGGGACTAACAACATTTTTACTGCATGTATTTCACTATCTATATCCACAGGAAAAATTTCCAGTTTTGGAGTTTTTGAATTATCTTTTGTTTACTCTCCTCATACATATCCCTAACTGCCACAACAGAATCCCCTTTAATCCATACTCCTAAACATTTCATTTTATCATGTCCCCATAAATATGATTAGTGCTGAACCAATTCATGCGTGAGTACCTAGTTTACAGCTATACCCTTTATTTGTTTTCATTAATTTTGTATCCACCCCCCCCCCCAAAAAAAAATCAGAACTGTCTCAGAATGTTTGACACACTGGGATGTCCTTTTCTGCTTCCATCAGGTACACAATAATATCATCTGCAAATAAAGCCAACATTTCTTGAACATCATGTTAATTATGTCCTTGAATTTCTTAGTCTCTTATTTTCTTTACCAGTGTTTTTAAATATAATAAAAATAACATAGGGGAAACAGTACACCCGTGCCTGGTTCTTCTGTTCAGATACCACCTATCAGACAGGAACCCTCCCACTTTGATTTTTTTCCTCTGATCCCTCATACATCTTTTTAATTAACCATATTATTGTATCAGGGAATGCAAATGCTTCCATTGCCCTAGTCATAAAATCCCAGTTTACTCTGTCAAATGCATTCACTGCATCAAGACCCAACAATAACACTGGCATTTTCTTATATTCTGTTTCCCTCTGGATCATCATTGTTTTATTAATTTTGGCAAATGTTTGCCTTTCCTCCACAAAACTACACTGTTCCATATTTATCAATTTTGTAAGCACCTTTGCCATTTTTTAGCCATTATAGACATAAATACTTTATAATTATGAGTAACAGAAACAAAACCACTGCACCAGATAATGTCCCACTCCAGCTCCAAACAAATATTTCAAAAAATCCAAGCAAGCAGGGGACCAGCACGGTATATACACGAAACTGTTTATTGAAGACCAAATAAAACATATAAAAAGTGCAAGCGCTTTCGTGCAGTAGTGCTCTGCTTCATCACACACAACTAAAACATTAAACAACACTACTTTTTAAAATAACATCCATCCAATTATAATTAGGGACCATTTATAGCTAATTAGTCCCATTAAGTAGAACCGAATGTGGTAAAGCCACTTCTCACTAAATTAAAACAAATTGCTTATGGTAGCATTTCTAAAAATACAACATATTACTTTCATATCAGTACAACAAATAGTATAAAGAATTCAAATTACTGCACAGTGTTGTGCTCTCTCCTAAAATTATTGAGAACCCCTTTGATATACATCCACAACAAACGGTCAAATACATAAGTCACATGTTTTCTAATACTGTGTTCATCATACAAACTTCTATAAACAATCAAATACATAGCTCAACTCCAACTAAGGAGACTATACTTGCTTACATCTTAAATAATCAATCATCGCCAAGTTATAAACTTCATGTGTATCATAAATCTATTGTAAATTATACTGATTATGAATCTTTTCATTTGACTCTGTTACCAAAGTGGAACACATAAAAACATTTTGCTAATAAATTGTGCACCTAATTCCCTATATAGAATCAGGTAGAGATCACTAACACAACAAAAATAGTCTTTATACCTGGATTACCTGAAAAAAACTCTTTAAACACCATATTCCCATATTTTGTGTAACTTAAAACACTGGGATCTTGCAAAAATACATTCACATCATCTGAAAGTTATCAGTTGGTATGAAAAAAATAAACTATCAAGAGTGGATGGCAATATATAAACAAACTTGACTAATCATTACTCACTGCCTTCCTAAAATGTGCTAAATGCTACATTAACTCCAAATTAAAATGAACTATTACAAAAACACTGTTATAAAAACTAAACTAATCTTTAATAAACTAGCTACCAAAAATAAAACTAGAGACCATAATACACATCCTTATCACAATACTACCCAGCAAAACAATAATCTTAAAACGTGGAGCATTCTAAAATGTGGAATACATTAAAACCAATGCACAATAGTCTTCATATACATGTAAAACACTATTTTCTTATGAGATAATACGACAAGCAAATATAAAAATAATAACCAATGTAACATTAAATAAACTATACAAAATATATACTATATTCTAGCATGAACACATAAAATCTACAACAAAAATGCATATGTAAAAACATATAAATGAGCTATGCTCAGTTTGTTACTATAGCCGATTGTGGTCAGCCCTTGAAGAACATAAAAAAACCCTGTACAAACTATGTATATACAAAACACTAACTACATACTAAACAAAAATATGCATAAAGACCCATAACAAATATACACAAACGCATCCATGAAACTAAACTAAATATAAAAACTACTAAACATCAAAAACATAAAGGGCATTAGACTTGAAGGACAAGGCTTCATTCAAGCCCTGTATCTTATCTGCTAGTAAAAGAACTATCCATTTTTGTTTAATTTGCTCCTGCCTATTTATGCTATCTCCCATAACAGTCCAGGATAAAATCAGAAGTGTAAGAAATGAGAAACTGTGTATATTTCCTTCATCTTATATGTTCATAGGTGTGTACAAGCCTACCCCATAGGATTACCCTGGCATCGTGCTACCCGACCTTAGTTTCCAGTGCCTCTGTCAAGTAGAGCCACTGGAGTGATTCCCGGGGTGAATTTTCTATTTCACGTCCATTCATCAAGATTCCTCTTGAAGACGGCCAGTGAGGTGCGCTGTTTGACATGTATGGGAAGTCTATTTCATAGCATGGGACAGTCTCTGGGTTATGAACCTGTCCCTCCAGCACATTCTGTTGATTGTGTTACTGAGGTTGAGGTCTCTGGAGTGTGTGGTGTGGAGGGATTGGGATTTCTTTAGATGTAGCATTTCTAACAGAGCTGGGTCAGATATGGCTTTGTAAGTCAAGCAAAGATTGCCTCTAAGTAGGTGATATGAGATGGAGAATAGTTGGATTTCTTTTGAGTCTGTCTATATAGGACACGAGTTTAAGGCCTAGGATCCTCTTTGTAAGGTACTTTTGCAGCCTCTCCAGTTGTTGCAGATGTCTGGTGAGGTACATTCCAAATGAGGCATAGTACTCAATGACTGGCCTAATGAGGGAAGAGTAGAGAGAGACAATGACTTCTTTCTTCCTTAGTAATGAGATGTAACACATAGAAGAACTTTCTGACCACAATGGCAGTGTGGTCATCAAAAGAGAGGTTGCTGTCAACCTGTGTTCCATATCTCGTATAATGCCTTCTGTGTTCAATGGACTACCGTCAATGTGGTAGTTAATGGGAACTGGGTTTTTCTCAAAGGGGATGATGACAAATTTTTTGGCATTGAGCTTAAGGCCATGGCCATGGTGATATAGGTGTTGATTCATAGATTAGTACTAGGCTAACTGCCCTCATGGGCCATTTTAAGCCTAGTCAATTACCCCCTATGAGAATCAAACCCTGCACCTTGTGCTTCTAAGGTAATCACCTTAACCATTACGCTTTTGATACCATTCCCCACTCAGGAATCATTGAAAAACATGGCGTAATGGTTAAGGTGATCATGCCTGCTCAGCTTGGTTGACTTCTTTGAGTCAGTCACCAGAGCTGTGGATGAAGGCAAGGTGGTTCATACGGCCTACCTTGATCTTGCCAAGTTGAGCAGGCATGATCTACCCTTCACAACACCAAACTGTGTGGGATCCAGAGTTTGGAGATTCACTATATCCTTTTATTTATTAGGTCCATGATGATGCATTCTTTGCATATTAGATTCGTCAGGCTAATGGGGTGATAGTTCCCAGGGTCTGTAGTCGTTTCTCCTTTGTGGAGAGGGATGACTATAGCGGTGCACCATTCGGTAAGAACAAAGCCTGAGGTGTGGTGATGAATGAACAGGGCACACAGTTGAGGTGCCACTTCACTTTGTAGTTCATGTAGAACACAGCCAGGGATACTGTCAGGTCCCATAAAAGCTGTATTCTTGGCCTTGGACAGTGCTGTTTTAACCTGTGCAGCAGTAATACTGGGTGTCTGGCAATCTACTCGGATTGTGATTGGTTCTGTAGGGGGGGGGAGAGGAGTAAAGTTGACACAATCTGTCGGCCAGTATACTGGCAATATCTTTTGGCTCAGTATAGAAGGTATCATTGTGCAGTAGCTCAGAGCAAATCTGGGTATTGCTGAAGAGGTTCTTTACATAACTATAGAAGGCCTTGTGGTTGTCTTTACTATCTGCTGCAATTCTGTTTTCATAGTTAGCTTTAGAGGATTTGATGAGGGTCTCAACTTTTTGTTGAGGCTGATAAGGGAGTTTTTCCAGTCTTGGGACTTCACATTATTTCTCATCAGTTTCCTCCTTCTGTTGCAGAGTTTGTTTATGGCTAGGGACCACCAGATTGGCTTCCTTTTTTAGAAGGAGAGCATTTTGGTTCTATTGGGTATGGCGAGAACCATGCATTTTTGTATGTGTTTGTACAGTGCATTGGTGTATGATTAAGTGGTCATGCAACTATTCTCTATTTGCCTGGGTGCCGTGAAGATAGCCACCTCTGTTCTTAGGAGCCCAAAGTTAGCTTTGGAGAAGTTTTTCATGGTGGTTATCTTTGTGGGGTGGGTGGGATTGATTTGGATTTCCAAGGTGATTAGTTTGTGGTTGGATCTAACCAGGGAGGAGTTGACTACTGATGTAGAGCAACAGTCACCCATGTTAGTAATGACTAGGTCAAGGATATTGCTACCTCTAGTAGTGGTAAGAATGAGCTGGTCCAGGGCATTGGAATTAATGAATTCCAGGAAACATTGGGCAAGTGTATTGGTACAGGAGTAGTTTTCACAGTTAATGGAGGGGTAGTTGAAGTCACCCAGTATGAGAGTGTTAGCTTGGACCCTAATATTCTCCAGGGTGCTTAGGAAAGTGGATTGAATGTCTTGGGGCATGGTTGTCCTATAACAGGCTATGACCTGAATCACTGTCTTACTCAATGTTAGCTGCACCTGAAGTATCTCTGATGCATTATGTTGGGCTACCAGTCTAGAGGTGTGCGCATCCTTTATGAATATGGAAACATCACCGCGTTTGGAGCTTCGGTCCAAGTTCTGGGGCCAAAAGGTGTGGAATGAGTTATAGCCTGGTAGTGCAGGGATGCTTTCTGCTGCCTTGAACCATGTCTCTGTTACAGCACAAATTTTGATGTTTTCCATTTTAAGGAGTGCTTCGATTGAGCGCATTTTGAGATTTAGACTTCTAGCGTTGAGCTGCATGACCCTCAGATTGCATTTGTTTGTAGATCTTATGGTGGTATTTTGGTGTTTGGAGCACCACCTAAAAAAGGCACTATAGGGGTGGCAAGAGCCTTGGCCAGTATCTCGAAGCCCAGGGGTGACAGATGCAGGCCATCTCTGGCAAAGCATCGTGGTCTGTTAATCATGTCATCCCAAGTAGACAGATACTGGATCCCCTTAGAATGACACCAGAAACTTAGCCAATTGTTGAAATAAATCATTTTCTGCTTGTACTGTGGTATCATTTTAGGTGATGGTAGGATGCTGCTCAGGGCTAGGGTCATACCCATCTGACCTACATAATCTGAAAGCTCCTCCATGTCTCTTTTCATGTAGTCCAGGGAGGTACTTCTCAGGTCATTCACACGCACATGTACAATGACAGTGTCATATTTGTAGCTGTTGTTGAGGGACCTGAGTATGTGCATTATATAGTGGATCCTGGCATCTGACAGGCAGTTGACTGTTACTTTCTCCTTATTCAACCTAGTGAGTGGGACATCAGTGTGTGTCACTATCAAGTCACCTATGACTAGTGTGCTGGGCATGCTGTTTTGCCTTAGGGGCATTGGTTGAGTAGCACATCATTTAGGAGACTTATGTATCTCATGATCAGTGTTGTGTTGTAGTGGTTGAGTGTGTTTCTGCCTTGGAGGTCTCTGCTGTTTGGGTAGATTTTTACTGAGAGCCTCCATGAAGGTGGGTGTGTAGTATGTGTTTTTATGTGAAGGCAGTGCTGGTGTGTGTTCTGGAGGGCTATGTGCTCCATGTGGTGTGGTGCAAGTGATGAACTTCTCCTCTTGACCGGCTATTCCAGTGTTGGCTGGAGAGTGCGCGGCTTCCAATTTGGATATATAAGTGCACCTCTCACAAGTCTGAGTGTTGGGAGGTAAGAGGAGAGGGTTGTCTGTGTACATCAGACAGTTGCTACATTGCCTCAGGATTCCCAAGTTTACCAGGTTAATAGGAGAAAGCACATGAAACTGACCTTTAGACATGCCTGGAGGGTTGGGCATTAATAATAAGTACTGGAGCTGTTTTCTTGTAGAACGTTTAGTGCTGGTAGCACGTTTGTGTGCTACAATAATTGCTACAAGAAGTCTGGTATGGTAAAGTGCTAGACTAATAAGCTAGTAAAAGTGCAGGAGAGGAGAGAACTAGCAGATCTAAGGGAAAAACTGAAGAGCAGACTTTGGCACCTCTTAGAAGCTTACAAACAGTCCTGGATATAGCAAATCTGTATCTGGACTAGAGTAGTTACAGGAAAGGCGGGAAACAAGTGCAATGTGGGCTTTTAAACCAGAGAGTTGAAGGAGATGGAAAAACTTCCCAAACAGCTAATAAACTATGAATTATGGGCCAGAAACCACTCCTCTTGTGGTAGATAGGCTACCTAGTGCTTAACACTCCCACTGATAAGCTAGAAGGCTTCCCTCAACACAGAAAGGCTTGGGCCTCTTCTTCTCCTGTGAGATTCTCTTTATTTTGTAATACTTTAACATTTGTCAGCTCCTCTAAATAATTCTTAATACTTCTTAACAGATTTATTTTTCTTTTATTTCTGCCATATTTTTAAACTACATTGTTATTTTATACCCACTCATTAGCTATAACTTCCCTAATAACTCTTGGATAATTTCCACTACCCATTCTTTAAATTCCTATCATTTAGCAGGTAGATGGTGAAGTGCCACTTTCTCTTTACTTCTTTACTTTTCATTTAATCTTCGTAATTATTGGCACATGATCTGAAATAGTTATTGGATGTGTGTCAAAGTTCTCAATAAATGCATGTGTTCCTGTAAAATATAATTTCTGTCTAGTCTAGCCCAGTTATTGTACCTTGGTGAATAATATGTAAATTGTCTCTGCATTCCCACAATATATTTGCATAGATTTCTGAAGAAATCTACCTTCTTTTGTTATATTTTCCCTCAAGGCCCCCCTGGATAAATCTTCATTGTTGCGAATCAAACATTTTTAAGCACCATAATAGCAGTTTTATGTGGAATATAAATACATGCCAGCATAATCCTCATCCCTTTCCAGTAGCCCCTTACTACCACAAATCTGCTATTATATTTTTTTCCCTTTTTTGTCACTACTGTAGCTCCTCTAGCAAGTAAAATAAGTACTCATCTTTTCCTTTGTCCCTGGTATTTTGCAGAATATCCATCCTGAAATACTTTCTTTATTAAGTTCAAATGATCATGTCTTTCTAAATGTGCTTCTTGTAGCATTGCTATTTGTACTCTGAATTTCATAATATAACTAAGTATTCTTTCCTTTTTGTCTATATCTGTGAGACCATTCATATTCCAAGATAATATGGAAAGTGTTGCCATTATGTTAAGAAGTCATTATTCCCATCTATTATATATGCGACAGTTTTTTTAAATGTCTATTTCCTGCTTTTTTGATATAGCCACCCATTAATGTTTGGCAAGTTAATCCTTTATACATTTTTTATCATCATCAACATTGGAACTTATGGCACATTTTATAATAGTTTTTTTTTTAATAAAAACATCAAACAAAAAATGAACTTAATGTAAACACACAACTATGTATATCTTTAAATAATGAAGTTTAACCCTCTTGAAAGGAACATTTGTGCCAAATAGACAGCTACTAACACAGGCTCTAATTAACCAGAAATTGAAGTTTTCCATGCTAAGGTGTATGTTATTGCCTGTGCTTCTACTTATGATAATTGTTCTGTTTTCTTTTTACCTTTTCCCCTCCCTGATGTGAAAAATACTTGAATGTTTTCAGAAATCATTAAATTTTAGCCTTGAAGAAAGTAGAGTTCTTTATTTTATTACTAAAAACTCCTAATGTCCACCACGGCAGTAAGACTTAATAGTAAAATCAAAACTTTAATGAAAAGAATATAACATAATATAAGCATTCCTCAGTCTTCCGATAAGCGCTTTCAGCAAATAAGCCTTCCTCAGATCGTATGATACGATCTGAGGAAGGCTTATTTGCCGAAAGCGCTTATCGGAAGACTGAGGACTGCTTATTTTATGTTATATTCTTTTCATTAAAGTTTTGATTTTACTATTAAGTCTTACTGCCGTGGTGGACATCAGTAGTTTTTAGTAGTGTTTGCCTTTTCTCTTCCTCATTGGTGCCCTTCACAGTGTAAGAAAGTTTTTTACCTATTGACTTCTTTATTTTATTGCCCTATTATCAGCTTGTCTCCATGGAAATATAAGAAAAAAAAGAAAAATGTAGTCCTCTGCTGCAGCCTGAAAGACAAGCAAAAACATTTTTTGCTAAAGGAAAAAATGTCATTAT
The DNA here is from genome assembly GCF_019279795.1 of Protopterus annectens. Taxonomy (NCBI): domain Eukaryota; kingdom Metazoa; phylum Chordata; order Ceratodontiformes; family Protopteridae; genus Protopterus; species Protopterus annectens. The sequence goes on from NC_056743.1 coordinate 189,263,845, forward strand.
ATCCACTTTAAATCTGTTACTAGATTAAGCTAAGGGTCTTAATCCAGACATTCACCTATGCAAAAGTAAGAGAAAATATATCAATTTTACGTATACTTTGATATGTGCACTTTTACACCCCACCTCACCTCACCTCAACAACTTAAAATTATAGCTTAAGTATGCTCTTGTCTAGATTTTCTTCTCTTTTTACACTGTAATGCCTACATTTCTTAATACCAAAAAAGAAGAGGAAGAAGAATAATAGTCATCTATTTACTTTAGTAAGTTTATCACATTCCAAGAACAACTAAGCATTCTTTACTATAAAATATGTAATTTATATTGTGAAATTATTCACAGAAATACTGTTAACAGAAATTGTTTTACTTATAGTTACATTTTTCCTTCTTCTTCCTCCCCTTCCCTCAGAGTCCTTCCAACCATTAATGACATGACATGAGGCAAATGAATTCCTAAGTTTAACGAAGTCAACAGGAGTCCACTCTTTCCAGTTATTCTTATACATATTTCACAAATGTATTTATTCACTAATTTCCATGTTGATGGTGTTCTTCCTATTCATCTCCATCTCCTAACTCCATATTCTGATTCAATTCCAAAGTACTCCTGATTCTTCTGGTCAACTCCTGTGCTTTCCTCTGCTTCTGAAGCATTTTCTTTTAGAACAGTGGAAAGGAGTTTCATTGGCAAAGATTCTCTTTGCTTTATTATCAGAATAATGAGAAACAGAATCCCCTTCTGCTTGATGGCTTACTTTTTTGTTGGAGAAACCTTTGCATTTCCCCCTTAGCCTGTTCTGTGTCAAAAAATAACTTTGATCCCCCAGGAAATAATATTCTAAAGACAGCTGGACACAGCATCTTGAATCTCACACCTGCCTGCTGATGTTCCTTAATCACTGGAATACATTTGTTTCTCTTCTTCCTGGTGTAAAGTGAATAATCTTTTTTCCACAAACACTCTACTGTCTCCAACTTTTAATACTTTTCCCTTTAGCCACATTATTGTCAGAATCAAATATTTCTGCTGGGTGATTTCCATCTTCACTAATAAAGATCTTGACTGCTGTCTCATGGCTAGATTTGGAGCATACACACAGTGCGGCCTTTCAGTTAACAGTTCCTGCTTTGGAATACATGTCCAGTTGCTTATTTGTGCCTTCATAAATTTAATACAGTTTAATACAGTCTGCTCCTTCTAGTTTTTCTGATACAGCAGAAAAACTCAGATTTTCTCTATGTGCTCTGTCCTCCAATTCTACCATTTTCTGAAGCATCTCTTCTTGAGCAGTCTCATTCTCAGCCAATCTTTTCTTCATTTGATCTCTAACTGTTGCAGTTTTATCAGTGCATCTAAATATCTGTTTAAAGCTTCTTCCATTTTTCCAGCCTTTTGTTGAACTGACATACTTCTTCAGTGTTTCATTTGTTTTAATCAGCTCTGACCACATTCAGCTTATTTGTTCCTCTAGATTACTAGAAACCATGCCTTGCACCAAAGCTGGAGTTTGAACTGCTTTGTGCTGAAAAACTGCAGGATTCTTTCCAATCATTGTTTCCTCTTCACCCTTTCTAGTTGATTTTCTTATAGCCTCTTTTAGTTTCTTCTTTGATGGAATCTATGCAATGTACTTACTAGCCAATAACTGAATTTAACTCAAACTGACAATATCATTGACTGTTTTTTCTCAGTTTCTGTTTTCACACTAGGAGAGCTGAAGTTAAGCTGTTGATCAATGTGCAGCCATCTGGGAAGTCTATGAAGGAGTAGTGTTAGAGTTATCAGGGACATTATTGGCAAAAGGGGTATATTTGGAAGGCTGTCTTGTTAGGTTTTTAAGAATTAAAGACATTTTATTGAGCATGCTTCAGTGTTTAAATGCATTAAGTTAAAGCTCTGTTTTTGTGTCCTTAAAAGACATCAAGCCAAAGTGCTAAAGCAAAAGAAGTTATTCTTTGCTACATGTGCTTACTGTGTTATTATTTGTTGTTAATTTTTGAAGCATGGAAATATAAGGAACCTCCATTCAGCTAAAGGGCGATGACTCCTGCTATACTTTAGCCCTACTCATAACTAGTGAATTAGTGTGGTATCAAGGGACAACACTGTCACTATAATATCTGCTAGACTGTTGTAATCTTAGACACACCCCAACACCTCCTGTGCTTCACCCCCATTCCATTATATTTAATTGTGATACCAGTACTTGGCAATGACAATGTACTTTTTCCACAGCTGATAATCCTGCCAGGTTGTCTCCACACAGATTACTCACTGCTTCACTCTTATCACATAGCTGCTCTACCACAGTACTTCACATCCTGGCCATGAAGACAAGCATTACCTATTACTACCCTAATCATACTTCCTCCTCCCATTTAATTTAAAGGATTCATGTTTTATTTTTAATAAAGATGAAAGAGCTAGTTTCTCTCCCTTTTGACAGAGCTCCACAGATAAAACAATTCGCCTGATAAAGAGATTTAACATTATACTTATATCTTGAGCCCAGCAATTATCTCAAAGCCTGGAGAGCTCTGTCTCACCTGTCATGCAGAGAGATAAGGCCCTGACAGCAGCATAGATGACCCTAGTATGATTATAAGTTCAAGTGGTTGATGGCACCTCCCACCAAGTGTAAGTAAAATAATCTATAAGTCAAACCTGCAGACCTGGAAGAAAAAAAATAACTTCAGTAGAACAATGTGATGGACAAGTTAGTGGCCAGGAGGGGCATCCAGAAAAATCACAGAGGACTCTACCAAGTTTATTTTGTCCAGTAGTAGGGGCCAGCCTTTCCCAGCTTAATATCAGCCTTTAATATTAATTAAACAAAAGATTGCTCTCCAGAGGACTGAAAGACATCACTTTTGTGCATCAATGTGAAGCCACCTGATACTTTATTATCAAGGGTAGATCATAGAGGGACTAACTTTTAAGTTTTTTTTTTCTTTTGGAGTTTCACACAGCCTTTTGGAGGGCCTCTCCTCATTTCAGATATAGGAATGTGTTTGATTTTTATATTGTGTTACAAATATTTAAACTATACTTGTTCTGGATCTGAAGAAGCATTTATTGTTATGGCAAAAGTATATATATTTCTTTTATATTCTCGGTGATGTTTATTTTTTTCTAAGTTGTGAACATGTTTTACTAGTTATATCAAATTATTCCTACTGTTGATCTTGAAAATAGAATAAAATTATCAGGAAGGGAAGGACCCTGTGGATTACTTTTCCATATTCCAGTGGTGCCAGGATTTTTTTTTTTTTTTTTAATTTTTGGAGATTTTGATTTTTAGCCTATATCATTTCAGTTCTTTGGTTAGCCTTCTAGTATGAGACTGAAATCCATAGTTATCTAGCATTTTAATACGTTTAGGATTAGAATAATTCTGTAATACGTTCACTAGATGCACATATGTATCTTTTCTGTGTTTTTAATTCTAATCAGTAAATTCCTTATGTGTAAATTTTGGATTCCTATTAGATGATTGATGATGCATTCTATCGAATGTGTCTTGGTCGAACTTAAAACAACAAAAATGCAAAATAGCGATGCGGCTTTTAAGAAAATTCTTTCCCAGGAAAAGAATTTGCTTGGCCGCTTCTATTACTTTGTCATTTTCAGCACTGTAATGCGATCTCGGAGTTGGTATATTTAAGTGGAGGGGTGTGGGGGGTGAAGCCCCCCACTTTATGTATACTTTCAATTTTTTTTCTTTCTTTCTTTTTTTTTCGGAACAGCGATTTTTCCCTTGGAAAAAAATCACTGTTCTGAGCTTTCGAGATTGTAAGCTTTCACTTACATGGGGTCAATTATTCATTGTTCACTTTTTTAAGTGTTTGATGATATACTATAGACCCTAAATTTTAGTGTGACACACACAAGGAAAATGTGACAATTTTTCTCTTTTCATTTGTATTGTCATTAGAAATAAATTAATTTCAGTTTTTAACATTATTTCTCCCAAGATAGATTTTTTTATCTTATTGAGTCAAGATGTTAACATTTACAAATTTCCTTCTTTTATTTGTTTTGTTTTTCCTCAGCTTGATGGCAGTACAGTATTCATTAAAATGCCAAACCTTGTTGCAGGCAAAACCTAATATGTTATAAACTAAACATAACAGTATAAATAAGTGATTTTAAAAACTTAAGAAAATGTTAAAACCTTCATACTAAAATTAGCAAGACAGTGAGCTCATGGCTTAGTAGCTAGAACCACCTGTGTACTATTTACAGAAGTAGTAGTGTTACTTATAACAAGGGAATAAATCAGAACCATCTTTAATGGAAAAGTGTTTTAACAATGTGCACAAACTAAGCTCAATCATTTAATAGCCAAGACACTACAACCTCTTGTACCTCACCCTACAAGATTAACTCCATTACAACATGGTAATATAAGGCCCCTTTGTGCTATAACTACTGCACAAGCATAAAGCTATGGTCATCAATTTTATGTTTCACATGGAATGTGATGATATACCATGTATGTGTCTCACTTAGTTGAGTTATTTTCAGTAAAGATGGATAAAAAGACCATGCAACCCAAACACATAAAAACCTGCATGTGAATTTTTCAGTACAACATGCTGTATTATTACACCAGTAACAGCTTTCAAGTGCATTTTAGGATAACAAAACAAAAAAATTAAATGGTGGAAAAAAATTCATGGCTGTCCTTATGTGAAAGTTTGTGATCTAGGAGTCCAAGATGAGACCAGATGTCCATGAATGTTTCAACAGAAGGTCGATGTCTGTTCAAATGGACTTCTAATGGGTGTAGAAGATGACGGTTTTCAAGTTGTTAATTATCATTGTTGTCATGAAGCCACACAGTAGGCATGATGTGCTTCAGCATCAGAGTAGGCCAAAGGAGAAGCTTCATTTAAAGTGTATTGTCACATTTCCTCAGTAAATGCATATAGCCACACCTCTCAACGGTCCAGATTATCACAAAATGTTCAGATTTTTGCCTAATATTTTTGGTCTGTTTTTCATAAAATGTGTGGTTTTCTGGTAAATCACTGGGATAGTCTGAGGATTGAAATAACTAACTAAATAATGATATACATTTGACTTTCAGACATCATATTCTTCAGAAAAATGCATGCTAAGACAAATCATGTTATTCTATCTACTTTATAAGTTTATAACAACAATATTTAAAATCTGTCCCTACTTTTGGGCCTTTGTCCCCCTATTATGTCAGGCTTTGTCCAGATTTCTTGTGCAAAGAGGTTGAGAAGTATGCACATAGCCAATCCAAAATGGTGGGAGTCATCTCCTTACCATAAACCATATCAAATTTTACAGTGTTTGGGGCAAATATGGTGCTTTTTTACAATTAATGTAATTTATTAGCACCGTCCCTTGAAAAATTTCTTAGAACTGAAAATGCCTGACATGACATCATGAAAGACTGTACCCGCAATCCCTTATTTCCTACATTAGTGTATAAGTTACCATTTTTCCAGGATAGCTGCAGCAATAAGGAAGCCAAGTAAGACAACTTCTCAGTGATTTCTCACAGGTGGAACACCCATCCTTGAAAATTTAACACATTTGATGCTATATTTGTGAAACCATAATGTAATAAGTAACTGTTCATCTAAAGACGTATGCTGTTTTGATTACCCAGAATGCATTGCAAGTGTATGACAATTGCCAGTACCTAACTTGACATCGTTTTGTGGGTGTGGTCATAAAGAAAAACATGTCAACATTAAAAGTAAAATAGTCAAAAAAAAGTCACAGTATATGTTTTGTTTTCAAACCACTTGCTGATTTAACATCAGGAGTATATCCATATATGGAATTATCTGTAAAACACAGGTCTAAGAGAAGTGTAAGGAATAGCAGTTACTGTGCTAATATCAGAGGCTGACATCAGCATAGTGACTGTGCTGATGTCAGAAGCTGACATGTGCTGTATTCCTTGTGCTGTACTACCAGAATGCATTAGGCACTGCCTTTCAGATTATTCTCACAGCAAACTCACCTTCCGTGAAACAAAACGGTACTAAGGAATCTTCAGAAGAAGGAAAAGACGTTTGCTGCATAGATCCTCTCTATTAACTGATTCTTAAAGGTTGTTACAATGTGATTAACATAAATGGTGAGTGTTGCTCAAGAAAATGTAAAATAAAGACACAAAATTACAATTGCTTCTTGTAGGCTGGCAACCATAACAGTCTCTGCAATGTCTAATATAAGGTAACAGTTATGAGGAAAGACAGTAAAACTGAAAATGGAAATGTAGTGCTCCTTCAGGAATCGCTCACATCATAGGTGACCCTCAGCTTTTCTTGTTTTAGTAGCTCTCCAGGATTAAAATACCTAAATACTCAAGATTTCCTCTTCTCACTTACTAAGCCATTTTTTTCTCTTCCCTTTCTTCAGAATGAGAATACCCAAATATTCACAATTCCCTCTTCTTGCTTACTAAACCATTTCTTCCCAGATGGCTTTTTTATATCACTCTGGAATGAGTTTACTCCATTGCACATACTATTGTTCTACAAGCACACACATCAGCATGAATATACACATTACATTACATTGCATTAGCTCCAATATTTTTGTTTATTACTTAGTAATGTTGCTATATTTCTACTGATAATTTTCTGCTCTGGTGATATTCTGCATTGTGCACCAATGTCACATCATAGAACTTACTACACTTTATAACGTTGCATGATAGTTCCTGTTTATTCTGTTTCAATGAGATTCATTTTTTGTACACTGTCCATTCTTTATAGTTATTCTGATCTTTATGTTGTACATCTGTTACTTCTTGAAACTTCTCCCCCAGGCATCTGTTGAAAATGGGCAATGTAAACCAGGTGGAGTTTCCTGGTAAATAAAAACAAATAAATTAATAAATTCTTGTAGCTGCACTATTGGAGCTGCATAGTTAGGAATGGGGTGGAGGCATGCAGCTTTCTAATGCAAACTATTCTCTTCTTAAGGCTAACAATAATGTGAAAAGTAACTCGTTCACTATCCTTTAATTTTGTTGTTAAATATTACCGCAGCTTGTTTTGACTGTGATGCTTAATTAACAGAATTAATATGGCATTTCTAGCCCTCATTTTTTTTTTACTACAGACAAGTATTGAAGATTTATCAATGTTTTTGTATGGCCATCAATAAGTGGAAGCAATTAATTTCTCACAAATGAGTTAGTCTCAGTGAAGCTATTAATAAAGATAAAACTAAAAACAAAAAAAAATAGCTACGTTTTTAAAATGTTTGTTGTGCTGAACAAGTGAGAAGATGGATGTCTTCAAATCTGCAGAAAATACATGCTGTGAAGGGCACTGCCTGTAAAACAGTGTAGGTAGTATAAACACACAACATTTTTCAGTGGTCAAGGGAAAAGTGTAAGACCAGCAATCACCGTTGTTTAATTAGGCCACTTTTATGTTTATATTGGTCAGTCAACGTTATTACTCATTTTTTGACATTCGTTTTCTTTTAACTTATGTTAATATAAATGCACTTTAATGTCAGTATTAAATGAACATATTGCAAATAGAATGGTACTGTGAAGTTATAAGCCCCTTTGCCTGATTAAATATGATTAATCAACCTTAAACAGTAAATGAGGATTACATGTTCTTATGGTGAGAAATATGCATGAAATCATTTGAAAATAAATATGTATAATCATTCAAAATACTGCATGCAATGCTTTTGTAGAAAAATGATAAAATGTAAAGTCTCTTGTAAGCCATAAAACATTAATTTAATGAAGAAATGTGTTTTATATATTCTTCTCATAATCTCCAGGGCATGTTTCCAAACCAATTAACAGCACAAAGTATGCTTTGTGCCAATATTTTCTTCCATATATGCAGCTTTGTTTTCATTACTTCGTTGCTCATTAGAGCTTACTTGTTTCATTGTTTATTTTCAATCATAATCCATAGAACTGTTGACCCACTTTCACTGTTAAAGATTATGTTGCTAGAGAAAAGTAATATACAACCAATTCCATGCAATCACTTTCAATGTGACTTTTGTAGAACTTTGGTCCACTTTCTGCAGTTTATCATTTCTCATTATATTTTTCTTATACAAGATTTATCTTCAAATAAAAGAAAGGTGATTTCACTGAAAATTCTTTCTGCCATACAAATGAAGTAGAAAGAATAGTTTAAATCTAGCATGAATAAGTCTTTTGTTCTGTGGCAAATAAGCCTTTGCATATATCTTGCTGATGTTAAAAATGGAACCAGCTCAATAGCAGGTTAAGCACTAGAACAGCCTTGCATGTATGGTCTTGTGGGATAACATTCTTTGTGCCACAAATGGTAGAAACGAGAAAGGCACACAATTCTTTGCCTATTAAAAGCAGCAGTGTTATTCTAAGTGCCACACACCTGTGAAAATATTTTTGTTACTTGTCAATTAAGAACCTAATATACTGACAGATGATTTTTAATGAAGTTTTTTTTCCCATTATTTTCAAGATTAATTAAATGAATTACTTCTGTATTTGTCTCTGCCCCTTAGGTAGTTGCTTTGGGTTCTAGACTCATTATATTCAAGTTATGGTAATGATCCACGTTTAGGTTAGTCACTCATCAAAAATCATGTTTTTTACCAGGAAACGCCTCCAAACCAGTGACTCAGGTAGCTGACCACTCCACAGCGATCTGAATAAAAATAAACAAGTCTAAAATTGCTGTACGGCACTGGAAAACAGGGGTTCTTCTCCAGAACAATGATCTCATGCAGCGAATTTCCTAATTGCAAGATTGTCAATGAGCAAGACTGCAAATACTTTATGCTACACTTATCAGCTGTAGTCTTCATCAGCCTCACTTGTTCATGTCCCTAGTGTTGTCCTGAGGCTTTTCATAGCTCTAAGCACCTGCATATCGAGTAAAATGCATATGTTGTCATACATTTAAAATAAGTCAGAACTACCATGATTGATTCTTCGTAACCATATTAATTAGAACCTGAGATATGACTTTTAATGAACAACTACTGAAACATATTTACTGCATTTCTATTCCAAAGTGGGAGTCCCTGTCACGTTTTTACTGACAGCTGTCTATCTCTATGATACAGGAGAGTAGGAACATAGGTCATATCATGCTCACAATACAACAGTTTTCAAAAATATTTGCACAGCATGTAGAGAACTAAACTTACTATAGAGGCTTAAGGAAGTTATTGGTACTTTACTAAATGTTTTATGAACAACCCCCCCTAAACAGCTGACACGAAATAAACATGGGCATTATCTGTGTTTTAGACACAACATGGTTGCCATGGAGTATCTTGCAGTTCCCTTAGATTACACTCCTGAAGACAGAAGCACACATGCTGCAGTTTGTCCTCATGCTCGTACAGCCAGTTTCTGCTAATGGATTTTAGGATTGCCTTTTGCCTCTAAAACCACAGTAGTAAGTGTATATTTATAAGACTTCTCTCAAATAACTTCATTTATGACTTCATCCATTCGACTGCTGTCATAATCACTATTCTATAACTTTCTAACTTTATCAGATAAAGTCTTATATTCATTTTGGGATGAAAGTGATATATATAATATATATATATATATATATATATATATATATATATATATATATATATATATATATAGTAAAACTGCAAGAAAAACTCAGCCAAGCTAGTGTCTTCACTGAGTAATATGAATGGTTTTGTCCTACCATTGATATGTTCACCATTCAGAAAACACTACCCCTAGCAGTTGAGAACCAAATGGGCGTTCAACAACATGCAGGTGAACCATATTTTTATGCATTTATTTATTTATTTTACATTTGTTGACCAGGATAGTCCGACTGGATACATGTCCATTTTCAGCGGAAGCCTGGGGAGAAAATCTCCAAAGGTGGTTACATATACAATCATTACAATGTACATATAGATCAGGAGTCATTATAACATTATACAAATATAGCACATTTTGCAGTCTAGTCAAATTTATACAAATATAACACATTTTATAGTCCAGTTAAATTTATACAGCCTAAAAATCTTCTAAACTGGCATAACAAAGATATTTGAGTACCACTTACAGACATAGAACTAGTATACCAGTATGCATAAAGATTTAGTCAGGCTTGGAGCAGGGACATATCCATTGAGAATGGAAATACTCCTTGATAGCTTTTTTAAATTGCAATAGGGTGGTATCTAGGGTAATGTTGGCAGAAAGGGAATTCCAAATTTTGCCAGCAGAATTGGCGAACAGGGAGTCACCAGTTGAGTTGTTGGATATGATGGCTTGCACTACTAGTCTATTAAATGACCGGAGTGATCTGGAGTTGGAGTGGGGATAGATGATGTTTTTCAGGGCAGGTGCATTATCTGGTTGGTTAAGTGCTTTGTGAGCCGCAATGAGTTGATTATACTGAATCTGCCTGGGAAGCTCTAGCCATCCGAGATAATTCAGATTTTTACAATGATGTGTTCTGTAGAGTAGACCAGTTGCAAATCTTGATATGTTGTTATAGCAGCTTGAGAGTTTGTTAAGATCAGTTGTATTTAGGCTGGCAAGTAGAGGGGAGGCATAGTAGAGTGTAGAGAGTAGGTGGGAGCAGGCAATGGAAGTCCTAGCATATGGGGTAAGGAATGGCTTCATCCTATATAGTGAGCCCAGTTTTCTGTTAATGGTTTTGATTGTTTTGTTGACGTGCACATCAAACTTAAGACTGTCATCTATAATAACTCCTAACAGTTTGGTATGGGCATCTGGAGAGATTATGGTACCATTATTAGCCTTAATGGAGAGAGATAACGCTGTGGATCTTTGTGTGGGGGTGAAAAAAAGGTTTGTTTTATTAGGATTTAGAATCAGACAGCGAGCGGCAAGCCAGTTCTCTACGAAATTGAAAGTACTCTGAGTTATTGATAGCAGTTCTGTTTGTGAGGTGCCAGTGTGGATCAGTGTTGAGTCATCTGCAAATTGAATGCAGATGGCTTCAGGGATGACTTTGTGGAGGACATTGATAAAAATGGAAAACAGAAGTGGTCCCAAGATAGACACCTGTGGGACATCTAGAATGTTGGGTAGGAGGTTTGAGAGTTTGTTCTGCCATGAGACGTATTGTTGTCTATTGTTCAGGTAGGATTCAAACCATCAGAGAGAGTGATTGCCTAGGGACATTGTTGCCAGGGTGTTGATGAGAAGATGGTGGTTAACCTTGCTGGTTAGGCTTACATAGGCCCTTGGTCCAATAGCCTACTACCTACCAATGAACCTATGAACCATGTCAAAAGCCTTGGACAGGCCCAAGAAAAGGGCTGAGGATAACTTGTTGTTGTTCCTGTTATAGTTTATAGCATTAGAGAAGGTGAGGAGAACTGTGGTGGTACCATGATATGGCCTGAAGCCATGCTGGGAGTTAGCCAGTAGGTTGTTTTGGGTTAGAAAGTACAGGAGTTGTTTAGGGACCCATTCTTCCATTATTTTTGCCAGAGGTGATAAGATGGCTATGGGTCTAAAATTGGCTAACTCAGTAGAGTTACCACCTTTATGGAGAGGTATGACATGAGATATTTTCCAGATAGAGGGGACTGCGGCTTCTGATATGGACCGGTTAATTATAATGGAAATGAGGGTACGCTATGGTATCAGCAGCTTTTTGCAAATATTTAGCTGGGAGAAGGTCTGCAGCTAGGGTAGTAGGTTTTAATTTTATGAATAATGAATGAATGAAAGATGTAGAGACTGGTTGAAAGGTAAAGGAGGGACAGGAGCTGGGAGTGCTATCCAGTGGGTTAAAGGAGTTAAGTGGTATTTGGCTAGCAAGGGCTTGGATGGTTTCAGTAAAGAAATTATTAAAGGTGTTAGCAACATCCGTTGGTAGTTTATCAGTAGAGGCTGAGGGAGGTGGAGTGGTGGTTTGACCTGGGTGCAGTAATTTATTTATCCCTGCCCAGAATTTTTGGGGGTTATTTTGGTTCCCTTGTTGGAGATGGAGGTAGTATTTTTTTTTTAATCTAATAGAATAGCTTGTTTTGTCTCATTTCTTAGTTTTCTAAATTTGGTTTCATTTACAGGGTCTTTTGTAGAACACCATGTTGCCCATGCCTTATTTTTGACTATGATTTTTGTTTTAGTTTCTTTAGAGAGCCACGGGGCAGCTTTTGTTTTTACCCTTGTGGAACGAGCGGGAGCATGAGAATTGAGGATGGTGAGGAATTTCTTGTTAGGTGGGAGACAGCTTCGTCCAGAGGCAGGTGCTTTAGAGCAGCCCAGTTGCATGATTTAAGTTCATCTTGAAACTTACTAGGATTGAAGCTTTTACTATTTCTTATTGTTTTGTAGGTGGGCTGCTGAGAATAATTAGATTTCTGCTTGCAGATAAAAGTAAGTAAGTGGTCGCTGAGGTCATCGGGGATGGCACCCCCGAAGAATACATTTGGGGGTGGCTATTGATTAGTATCCAATCCTGTATATTATCTTTTTGGTTAAGTTTTCCTATCCTGGTGGGGGTGGATATAACCTGCGTGAATCCATTCAGGTATACATGGGTGGTAGGAGATTGAGAGGAACAAGTCTTCCAGTCGATGTTAAGGTCTCCTAGTACAATAGTTTCTTGTGGATAGGTACTAGCTAACCACTGGAGGATGTCTTCTAGGGAATTGATATTATTCCCTGCTGGAATATATACAAAGACTATATTTATGTTTTTGTTAATTTGGAGCTTGGTAGCAATTATTTCTGCCTTGTTGACCTGGGGTGGTTGACTGGGGTTGAATGTAAAATTTAGTGTAGATTTGAAGAGTACAGCTACCCCCCCCCTCCCTTCTTGGTACAGCAATTGAGTCTAAGTGTATTATACCCAGGTGGTAGGATTTCATTATCTGAGGTTGATGGTTTCAGCCCGGTTTCAGTTAGGCATAGAATATCAGGGGAATGGACTTGTAGGAGGGCATGCAGATTATGTACTTTGTTATTTATGCTTCGTATATTTAGTTGGCAGATCAGGAGAGAGTTTGGGGCCTTATTAATAGATAGTGATTCAACTGGGTTAGTTGTAATGTAAGTTGACTTATCTAAGTTGGCAGGGCCAGGGTTTGGATGAACATCTGTATCCATTGCCAGGTTATTGCATATAATTACTGTAACTTTCAGGATTTTGTTCATAAATTTTTGATAGTATTTACATTTTGAGCTGATGTATCTGGGTCTAATTGGCTGATAGTGTTTTGTGGTTAAGGAGTTGGTAATAGTTATAACTAGTGGGTAGACTGTATTATTCGAAACATCTGGGCTAGTTTGAGATTTTGGGTGAAGAAATCCTAGGTAAGACTGATTTTTTTTTTTTCAAATAGACTTTTATTAGCTTTTACATAACACAACTTGAAGAATAAAACTGCAGTTCAATAATCATGTGAACAAAACCACATAGTAAAATACAACTAACAATACAACTAATATAAGAACTATTTACAAACAGTACAAAATGCTGCAATACTCTAAAATAAATCAGCCTATATAACACCATTAAATGAAAAATTGAGTACTTAATTATTAATTGATGGGTAATTAAACAGTATGCAAAGAAAGAGGGTAATCAAGAGGCTAAGATATCTGTAGCAAATACAGTAGATAGAAGAAATAGAAGACCATTACACATATTGATCCCTTGAGACCAAGCAAATAGGACCAACTAAAGATATCGCCGTGACCCAACAACCACGTAACAAAAAATTCTTAGTAAAGTAAATGTAAATATGCTAGGGGATTTAGATGTTATATATAAGATTATCTTCAGTCATTCATCAAAAGAGAAAAAATAAGATCCCACACTTTTTGGTAAGTAACTCTTTTACAGGGGTTAGTTATTATCATCAGTTTTTGTGCAGTAATGTATTTTATTGCAAGAGTTTTAAAACCATTCCATGACAGCTTAGAACGATCAGTCCAGTGACTAACAATATAAAACTTAATTAATAGACATAATGTAATGAGAGCTTTAAGTTTAAGGTTTGATAATTCAACATTTGTGATGTGTAACAATGCCGTTTCCCAACTTAAAGTAGATTTATGCTAGCCCATTTTGTCTAGTCTTACTTTAAGAGAGCACCAAATACTATGAGAATATCTGCAAAACCACATAATGTGAAGTATATCAGCATGTGGACAAGAGCAACTAGAACATGTAGTGAAGACATTTGGATTAAATTTATTTAGGTGAACAGGGGTTAAATATAGGTTGTTAGGTAAGACTGATTTTCATAAATGGAGAGG
>NC_056743.1:189280601-189325601 GCF_019279795.1 Protopterus annectens
AAACTTTAGTAATGGCTGGTAATCCTAATCATGTCCCCTTCCCCCAACACTAACCCTACATCTTTCCTTAAAAAGCTTTCTGTAATATTGCGAGGATGGGGATTATAGTGAAAATATTAAGTGTGATGATTGTGAATGGAAATAGTTTTCCTTTCCCGATCTTTTTGTAGGTTGATATTTAGGGCATTTAACATGCTGTACATTTGAACTTCTTAATGTCGGTATTTTACATAAAGTACACTTGGTCATACAGAATAGAATCATATACAGTATATATATATATATATATATATATATATATATATATATATATATATGTGGTTTTCTGGATTTTTGTGGAAAATCATTGAATGATTGACTTCACTAAATAATGATAGGCATTTGAATTTCAGGCTTATATTCTTCAGAAAATACATGGTAACACAAAACCTTTTATTCTAGCAATTTTCTAAGTTTAGAAGATCAGTATTTGAAAATTGTCCCTATTTTGGGGCTGTATTCCCCCATTATTAGCTTTGTCCAGGTTTTTTATGCCAAGAGGTTGACAGCTATGGTGAGAACTGAATTCACTGAATATGTTTTGGGTCTGTATTCCCCCCATTATTGGCTTTGTTCAGGTGTTTTGTGCTAAGAGGTTGAGATCTATGGTGAGAACTGAATTCACTAAATGATAACCATTTAAGTTTCAGTCTTCCTATCTTTCATAAAACTGCTGATTTGGCATAGTGGTATGTTGCTTTGACTGTAGTGCACAGGGTCTTGGGTTCAAGACTTGGCAGTGAAATGCATGGTGGTAACACACATTTTATTCTGTCAATTTTCCAAAATTATGCAAGCAATGTTTAAAATGTGTCTCTTGTGTTTGGGCTTTTGTCCCCCCCCCCCCCAATAAACTTTGGCATTTTCCAGATTTCTTTTTCTATAAAAGTTAAGACATACAGTTGAGTGTTGAGTGGATTTTACAAGGAGGTGAGAGCTTCAGGGAAGAGACGTTCAGTGTTGCTTATGCTGAGTTGGCTTACATTGTTAATAGAATAACAGGATAAATACTTGCTTTTGATGCAGAAGGTTGTGGATTCTACTCCCACAGTATGTAGATGCATTGTTGATACTGTACTGTGTTGTACTTTTAACGGGGGTGGATGCTGCAGTCCTGAGAATGTCGTCTTTGGCTGCGATAACTAGTAACTATGAACCTGTTATCAGTTTGCCATCCATTCCCTATTGCAATATTACTAGCTTATATTTTTTAATGTAACATTGGTAATTTATTCCTCAAGGACAATAGGCACTTTATTTGTAGATGAAACAATGAGTTATAAAGTTGTTTGCTAGCAGCAACCTCTTCATTAGTTACAGGTCTCTTTAAAGTGGAATTATTTAGATTACTCTTACTTCTGAAGGGATTGTGCATATTTACTGATACTGGTGGATTGTAGAAGTTTGAGCAGACTTTTTATGAGAGAAATGTTCTGAATTGGGCAGTTTTGTCATTATTGGTGCATGCATTTTGTTTCATTGTTTACTGGAAAAATGTTCAAAACAATACATTTAAAATGCCGTCTAACAACTGTACTGCATTATACAAGGAATATAATTTAATACAATCAGGAAGGTGAATCAAAGAACACATGTATGTTTCATGTGCAAGGGGCCTATGATTTGTAAACAGTCCAGAGGTAATCTTTATCTGCCACTGGCCAAATATATTTTCTTTGAATGTGGGTTTCAATGCTTTTTCAATGAATGTGAGTTTCAAGGGCAGAGACATTTTAATGCCAAGTCTATTTTACTGCATTGCTTTGTTTAGCAGATGTCTTTTAGTGTTTGTGCTGTAAAATGTAAAATAAAACTTTTAAATGATATCAAAATTATCATATAAGTAAAGCAGTATGCACATTACAGTGTTTATTGTAAATGGGGTGATATAACCAAGTAATGGGACATGAGAATGGCTGCAAGGGGGAGGGCCCCATTCGACCATGATTTTGTGAGGGGGGAAAGGCGGCAAACTCAAAGACAGCCCCAGGTGGCACAAACTGTAGCTATGCCACTGATCAGTAGTCCATGAACAATGACTTTTGGCAGTCCTTGCAAACTATAATATTCTTTTGCAAAGATTAGAATATTGACTACCATTAAATATCCTACTTTTAGCATAAAACCCACATACTGCAAGTCATTGAAAACAAAATCCTAAGGTTCATCATCTCCTCCCTTCCTAGTGAACATCATTGCTGCACATTTAAAAGAAAATGGTTACCATTTACTACAGGGTCTGGGTGTCTGGGGCCATATTTTGGTTGTCTGTTTTTCAGTTTGCGTTTGAAAGTTGATATCCCACAATTCCACTGGAGTGGGTGGGGTTACATAATTATGTATGCAAATGTTATGTTAATCAGCGTACAGATTTGTTCCTATTTTTCATGGGCTTTTGTCCAGATTTTTGATGTTTCCAGGTTGAGAGGTATGGATCAAACACATCATGAAGGAGCAAATGCTGAATTATCCACATTCAGGCATTGTTTATTGATTAAATATAATCAGTTACAAGCTCTACAAAGAATCATTTCTTGACACTCAACAATAAGTAATGTCTTTATGTTTTAAGTGTTATGATTTACTGATATCTAAAGTTGGCTACAATCAAACACTAGGCATTGTTTGTTAAGATATATCATGATTCTGACAACTAAGCCATTAGATCCCACAGACACAAAACTGAATAATTAAGTCTAAGACATATCAAATACAAACTGACACCAATGTCCCTTTTCGAGGATTTGTTATACTTTCCTGCTTCCCCCCATTTCTTTTACTTATATAATCTAACTCTACAGGCAAACAACTGTGGAAAAGCCAATACATCTGCCAATTGTGCTAGTCAGTGACAGTGCAGCATGTAATCAGTTTTAGAGACAAAAAACACACTTTGACAAAGAAGTGCATCATATCACAGGCCTTTTGAATCCAAGACTTCAGCTCATGAAGATTCAATGGTTTGAGCATGATAGCTACTACATGTTTCTACTTGTTATACTCCCAGAGCTATGTTTACAAGAATCAGTATCTCTCTGGTCTCAGGAATATTAATTGATGGCATCAGAAATTACTAACGTCTATCATCTCATTACATGTAATCATATTTTTTTAACATCTTAATTTAGAACAGCATATCTTTCCAGAAGGACAGCATAATGAATCACTGATAATGTTACTGTCTCACAGCTCTTGATTTTACATGTTGGTAATGGATGGTAGTGCCCTCGCTCTGAAGTCTGTATGTGTTGTATGTGTTTGTATGCTTTGATCAGGTGTTCCAGTTTCTTCCCAAACCTAAAACACACACTGTAATTGAAATGATGATCCTATAAGCTGTGCATGATACGTGTGTGTGTGTGTGTGTGTGTGTGTGTATGTGTGTGTGTGTGTGTGTGTGTGTGTGTGTGTGTGTGTATATGTCACAAAGAAAACTCCAAAACACCAAGTATATGATAAAATATAACAATTCACAACTGACAAAGCTTTTAAGACCATGTCTTCATGAGTGTTTTGTTAGTTCTGAATTGTCATAATTTACTAAATACTTGGTGTTTTCGAGTTTGCTTTATGATTTGCTACTTGCACTTTTTGGGTTGAACCACTTTTCATCTGTGGTCCTCATTTCTGCTCTAGCATGTGTGCTTTAGGGAAGGTTTGACTATTAAAGGTTGTATAATATTCATACACAGCAACAACATGATGACTACAACCAGCCACATCTGGGTGAAAGAATTAACAAATAAGCCCTTTTTGTGGGGTTAGTAATCTCACTTGCACTTCCTATGTATGAAGAGTAATCACCTGTACTCCACTGTTTATCTGAATGTGGCAGTCACAAAACAACACAGAACAACAAAACGTTAGGGAAAAAAAACAAAGAATCATTGACCGTGCTTTCTAGGACAAACATCAGATCAACAAGCTGCAATTCATTCATTTCTTATCAATAGGTGTAACATTGTCCACTAATTACTCAACTACTTGTACAACAATTGTGTGCATATGTGCACAAGCATGAGAGCCTGTGCGCACGTGTGTATACTTCAGCATATGTATGTATATCCTATGACAGACTGTCAGATTGCTTATTATTAGCTTTTCTGCATTTTGCTTGATTAGACTTGGGATAATGTTATGTGTCCCTTGCTACCCTGACCCAGATAAAACAAGTATCAGAGAATAAATTATGAAAATCTTTCCAACACCATACCATGGAAAATTTTACGTTTTTCAATCAAATTAAGTGTTAAGTAATTACAAACAGATAACAAACATAAAATACATTTAGTCAAGCTGTACAGGATGGTAACATATATAGCAAAAGTGAACACCATGTCAAATATTCAATGATCTGACACTCATATATAAATGAAATATGTTAAGTGGGTACAAAAGGAAGTCAATTAGATAGATGTATGATAAAATTATTCAGATTTTTGGACTCTGTATGACATCAAGATAGCACAAAAGTTAGCCAGGAAAATGCTTGGAGATTCTAATGGCAGGTACAGAACAACTAAATTATACAAATAGCACACAGTAGCCCCCTACTGAATTATCAAACATTCTAGAGGGCTGGGAAGCAAGGGGATATTTTCTAGAAGTATTGCAAGCACCAATATTAAACTAACAGTAAAAACAACTATTAGTCAACTCTAATACAAATAGAAACACTAGGGATGAAATCAAGAGACTTAAATGAATAAAGATTCATATTGAGAATGATACCAACACTGAAATTTCAAAATAATTAATAAATTTATTTCCCTTTCTTTGCCTCCTATTTCACACAATGAAAGCACCACATAAGCGATCACTGTATTGCAGGGAAGTTTTTCCTTGTTCATTTCTGATATGAAAAATGACCTTAGATCAAATAATACCATAAAGATCATTTGCTATGATAAATTTCAACAACAAATAATGTTAGATTAGCTAACCAGCTTACCAGATCTCATAGGTATTGGATACTTCACAATTAATTTCACTACTAATGACGAAGTGCAGGCACTCTTATTTATTTATTTAGTATTTGCTCACAGGGTATGTGGGCTAGTCTATTGACCCTTTCAGCTACAACCCAAGCTCAAAGAGCAGAGTATACATTAGTGTCCTTCAATCAACAATATTATACACAAAATGAGTACATAGCAAAATTCAGAACATACTGGTAAGCTTAAATGCAGATAAAGTAAGTTTAAAAGATCCAGTCAAACTGCATTCAGAAAAGAAAAAAATACATACAAAATGCAAGCAAAAATATGCATAAAATACAATGCAGTCATACATATAATACATAAACTCCTATATGCTTGTGAAATGCATGCATATAAGATATCACATCAAGAGGCTGAGAAATGTATCTTAAATGTATTCTGTTATTCATGATATAGGATGGTAAGTTACCTAACCATTGTTATGGTAGCAGTTGCAGGTCGATTAAGTCAAAAGATGATCATTACATGCATCTTTGAAGCTCTTAATGGCTTCTAGAGTTTGGTGTCTTCAGGCAGATGGTTTCAGGTAGCAGGTCCCAGTCTAGAGAAGGCTCTGTCCCAAACAGCAGTTTTAAATGGAGGGCATACTAGAGAGAAATAATTGTCCTGTGTACTTCTGAGTACATAAGCATTTTCATGTAAGGGTAGTTACATTCTTAAGTGGGGGCAGTGACTGTGTTTTAGCACATTGTTAATTAGACTACATAGAGGAAACGTGGCCACATGAGGCACTGAAAGCCATTTGGAATGGTTTAGCAAATTGCAATGGCGCATCTGGAGGTCTGCTAATAGAATGAATCTGCAGATTTTATTCTCAGTAGTTTAAATTCTGTGGGTATTGTGGGCTGAATCCATAATGACAATAGGAAGGTCATATTCAAGTCTGGGTATTAAAATATTTTTAGCAACGGCCCTGTGATCAGAGGGTGAAAGGAGGCAGCTAACCTTGTAACATAGTTTTAACTGAGCAAGGACTTTATTAATTAGAACATCTGAATGTGTAGTAAAGGAAAGGGTATAGTCTTGTATTAGGCCTAGGTACCTCTGTTCAGTGATATTAGGTATTATGTTCTGTTATAAAAATCTGAGGAATAATGGGTGATCTCTTGGCAGAGGAAAAGACCATGATGTTGTTTTTCTTAGGGTTATTTAGTATTTTGTTAGTAGTGGACTAAGTGCATAACTGAGTGAAACTGTCTTGTAACTGGGGTTTGCAGGTCAGAGTGGCTAGTACTGGATTGCAGGAGTGGATATTATCTGCATACATTATTAATTTAGGATTTGCTAATTATTATGGGAGGTCATTAATACAGAAGAGATGAGAACCTATCACAGACCATTACGATACAACTGTATTAAGATTACTAGCAGTAGAGGATGAGGCCTTTCTATGGAAGGTTCTGTCTTTCAGATAGCTGCAAAACCAGAAAACAGTGTTATCTCCAAAGATGAGTCTTTTGAGTTTATTGAGAAGAGTATTATGTCTGACATTTTCAAAAGCTCTTGTTATTATAAGCAAGGAGATATGCATTAATAGGTCCCTCATTCAGGTTGCAATAAATGGTATCAGTGGCCATTAACAAGACAGTAAAGGTAGTGAAGGTATTGCAAAAGCCATGCTGTGCATCAACTAACAGTATGCAGCAGTTGTGTTTAAGTGGATGTTTGCATAAAAGTTTTTCAAATATTTTGGTAACAGAGGACATGGCAGAAGTAGGTCTACAAGAGAGAGTGTAAGATATGAGTAAGGGTTTTACTGATTTTTTTTCAGCTGTAAGCATTGGAAAGATGAGATGAAGATTACTGGATTTAGATCCTGAATTGTTTAGTTTTAGAAGTAGGGACTTGATCTGTTTTACTTACATTTCAGGGAAAGGAAAGGTGGCTGTATAAGGGCCTAGAGGGGGTAGCTCAGGGGATGCAGAATCTTCTTTTCATTGGTGGGGGAGTAAATTCTTGGAAATGTTTGAGTTATGTTGGTTATGATGGACTGCATAAAGTAAGTGTAATCATTAGCAAAAGTGGAATGACTCAATGTTTTTTTGCCCATTTTTGGTAGCTGCATAGTTATTTAATGTCCTGGATAAGCATTTTATTTCATTCCAAAACTGATTGGGTCTACATCGGTTTGCTTCTTGTTTCTTTCTAACATACCGGGCTTTTGCAGTATTTGTTGCAATTCTAGTTTCTTTCCTTAAACTCATAAAAGTTTGGTGTAGCTCAGTATGGTTGGGGTTTATTTTCCAGTTGTTCCAGGTTAAATCTCTGGCTTTAATTTTATTTTTAATCACTAAAAGCCATGGGCAACACTGTGTGCTAAGTCAGTGTATCCTGAATTGTGGTCAGTTTTGTCTTGAAAAAATTCAAAACAGAGATGAGTTGAAACATGACCTACAGGAAAGTTCAATCTACAACACTGAACAGGGTGTTGAGAGTTTGTAGCTTATTACTGGGGAAAGATCCTCCTTCAGCTATTGAAGTATGTTTTTATATGATCACAGCATTGGAGAGTATTTCAGTGTGAAGGCATCTATTTTACATCTTGGTTATTATTGGCTCAAATCAGGAACTAAAGTAAGTTCTAAATTACTGAAATATTTTGTTTGGAGGCAGACAGTATTCCCCAGTATCACTGATATTGAAATCACTAAGAATAACTGTATTGTTATACATACCTTTAGGGAATCACATGATGTAGAATTTTATATAAAATAGAGAATAGGAGGATGGGGGTATAAACTGCAGCAATCCATATGTAAGTATTTTCATTTAATAAAGTGACATGACAGCTAAATTACCCAGATGAGACTGTTGTTATCTGTAGTACGAGAATTAGTACAATCCACAATTGTAATTGAGGTATTAATTTTGATTACAACTGAAGCACTGTCACCAGATCTAGGACCAGGTCTTTTGTAATACATGTGTGTATATGTGTGTATATATATATATATATATATATATATATATATATATATATATATATATATGGGTCCTATTTAAGGGATCGGTTTAGAACTTCAAATTTCATATGGCCGAAACCATATGATCAAAGTTTTAAAACTTCAAACACTTAAACGGAGATCTCCATACAGCACAGAATGGGAATATTCCCTTTTCCTCGCTGTAGTGCAGTCTTGGAGTTGGTATATTTTAATAGCGGGGGGCTGTGGGGGTCCCCCTGCATATATGTGTTTTAATTTGTATTTGTTTTTTTTTTTTTGCTTTTTTTTTATGTTCGAAATTACAAAACTTCGATCATATTGTCACGACCATGTGAGTTCACAGTTTTGTAATTTTGATCATTCAACGTAGATCCATATATATATATATATATATATATATATATATATATATATATATATATATATATATATCTGCTTTCTATAAAAAAAGTACGATCCACCAAACGTCAAAATCATAAGCTTACTGCACTGAAACTGCATTCTACTGGAAATGCAAAAGCATGAGACAGACATCACCGAAATCTAGACTGACGGATGTGTGTATAGGCTCCCAAGTGTTCCTTGTGCTATTAAATCAAAGTGCAGAATTATGTCAGCATTGTGTACCCCCAAGCAAGACAAAACCAAACTGTCATGATGTTAATATCCAAAGAGTATGACATATATTTTCAGTGAAATTACCCATTACATCTTCAAAAGTGAGGCTATCGCTCTCACATAATCCACGTTATCATAATCAGATTTGTGCTCGAATATAGTTTGGAACTGCTCCTCCCTTTGAATGAGTGGTCTTTTCTTAAGAGAAGGAGGACAAGCCAGTGACATTTATCTTCTAATTTCATCCACTCGGTTTTGCTCCCAAACTATGGCTGTTAACACTGTATAAACATCACATACATGCTTTCCTGTTATACATTTAAACCTGAGATGCCAAGCTTCCACAGCATTCTGCATTCTTTTTCAAAAACAGTTCATTTAACATAGATATATTCCAAAATTGTACTGGAAACAGCAGTAGAAATCTCATGCAAGCTATAGAATGGGTGCTAAATGACCAAGTCTCTCGTACAAAAAAACACTCTACAAAATATTTTAAAAGGTCGTTCCCTTCACTTGGAAAACTGTCTGACAAAGGTTAGAATGATGTCTTGTTCATTTAAAAATGATAAAGCAGCTAATTGTTTGACAGATAGCTGGAAACGCATATCAGAATTATAGGTAGAGCCCAAACCAAGTGTTTGAACCTTACATCAAATATTTCTCCCAAAATGGAAAAAGCATCCTTTGCATGTCACACTGTTAATGTTCATCTTAATACTATTGATAGCTGCTTTCTCAAAATCACACAATATAAATGAGACATCACACTCTAAAGACTCTCCTCCAAACAAACCAAAAAGATACTGCCACATATAAAACAATGGAGGGACTTCTTACTCATCAGACAAAACACTAGAGGTACGCTTTTTGTATATGCACCATATTTTACCATAGAATGTATGGTGTACAACTGCTGACATTCTGTACCTCTAGCAAAGTATGTGCCATCCATCAACCAAATATCTGACTTGCTTAAATCAATTAGATTTTGTGATGTGGTGAGCATTACTATTACATTATCCGTAGTACTGTCATACAATGTTTTTGTATAAATACTCCTTCCTTTAATGGAAAGTCATCAGGAGAAATATTTGCTAATGTGAATGGGGATGTTAACAGACCTCCTCTCTACTTAATTCTCACACTTCTGACTGTCTGTAGCAAAGCTCTCCTACTAGGCAAGTTTGTTGTGAAATCTAATGATGAGGAAGCTATGGCGTTGCCCACTATTATACATGGTGATTCTCTTGATAAAGCAGCTCTTTGCCTTAAGTGATGTCAAAATGAATACTTCTCCACCTCTTCTAGCTAGAATGATTAATCTCAACAGATTTAATTAATTCTTCCGCTCTTGTTACAGTGATAGTAATGGCTCTACCTCTACATAGCTGCTACACTTTGGGTTTACAACGCCAATATCTCTTAACTTTTGTCTTCTTCTCTAAATGGTAAACATACCCCTCCATAATAGAATCTTACCTCCTTGTTGTAATTTGCCTGTACGCTAGATTTCACCCAGGGCACCAGGAGCGATTCTACACAAATCTGCCATAGTAGATGCCAGTATGCTGGTACAGCTAGTACTACTTCCTCGTCGCATTTAAAGTGATATCACCTCTACTAACTGTTGAAGTGTTTTTCATTGAATAAGCTTTCTATAGTATGGCCTTTCTTGCAATTCAGCTTTCGGTGCAGTAAGCTCATGATTTTGCCTTTCAGTAGATCATCCTTTCATTTATTGAATATATATATATATATATATATAGCAATTGTCTTATAGAAAAAGTATTGGGGAGCAATCATCCTTCAAATGGGTTTCTGATATAGCAGGAATATGGAAATTGTTTTGTTAAGAGCCATGCCTCAAGACTGATTCATACATCATCATTTCACAGAGTCAGTCAGACTTTATAGCTTGCATAGGACTTCCTTATTTAATGCCTCTTTTAACACTTTTTAATGAATATGTGGAAGCCATGGGAGCAGATTAAAGTTAATGTGTGTCTAACATAGTATGTACAAGTCTCCTAAAGAAGTAAACAAACCTAGCCATTCTCCCCATTTTTGATAAAAATATTTTGATATTTTATAAAAGTAGCACTTCATATAGAAAAAAACATCTGTAGGTAAACAGAGGGAAATGCTTAACTCCTAACCTGCCAGTAATACTGCATTTTAAATAAACATTTCAACATATAATTATGCCATAAAATTCAACAGCCATAAATCATGTAAATAAGTATATTGAAGATGCAAGTTTCACATGATGATAAATGCAGTTTGGCACAAACAAAGTAAACCTGGACCCACGAGTAAAGTGGGGGGGGGGAGCTAGGCTAGGGATTAAGGGATTGGCTAATCACTAGAGTCATGACAATGTAGGTAGTGAAGGGAGATTGGAGTAGTTAAGGAAGTGAGGTAAGAAAGGGTGGGACTCAGGATGGGTTTAAGTGTAGGGAGTTAAAAGAAGTAGTTATATTTGGCGTGAGTTGGTGGTGCAGTAACAGCTAGCTTACATCCACATGACCTGTAGGTATTGTGGATGCAGGTAGGCCTTGGATGGTGGGGAGAGAAGGGATTAGTTTAACTGATTTAGTTCCCTCCTCTCCCTTTGGTGTTCTCTGTTAGTGATTATTTAAGGTAAGGATGGAGTTTAGGAATATAGGTTGGGCTTGCTGGCATGGAAGGTTACTGAGGGGAGAGTGTGTGTGGGTGAATGGTTGGTGGGTACTGTCTGTATGAGTGTGGTGCTTGGCTTACCTGGGTATTGATGTGATTTTCTGGGGATCCGGTAGGCAGGGTGTTGTGGTACATGCTTCCTGGTGTCCTGTGTTGTCTCCTGTTGTTTTGTGGTTGTTGAGGTGCTTGCTGGTGGTCCAGTGGTGGCTCAGGTTGGGTGGTAGGGCTGGTTGCAGTGGATGAGGCCTTTCTGGTCATATGGTGTTGCCAAGGTTGCTCCTGGTTGGGCCATGCGGTCAGGTGTAGCCATGTGGGTAGGCCGGGCTCATCGTTCCTCCTTCCCGGTTGGGCCATACAGTCGGTTAGTAGCACGTGGGTTGGCCTGGTAATCTAAAACAAAAAAAGTGCTCCCTGGTGGTTGTGGTAGGCTGTGGGGGTCCAGTGCGATAATCCAGTCTACATACATTGAGTTTGCTGTCCCTCTACTTCTCCTGGTGGGTTTGTGAGCTTCTGTGACCTTTTTCCAGTCCCTGGTGTGTTCCCTGGTGGTTGTGGTTAGCTGTGGGGGTCCAGCACTGTAATCCGGTCTTGGTCGTCAAGTTTGGTGTATCCTCTAGTGCTCCCTGGTGGGTTTGTGAGCCTTTGTGGTATTTCCCCAGTCTTTGGCCTGTTCCCTGGGGTTGTGGTAGGCTTTGGGGGGGTCCAGTGTTGTAATTCAGTCCTGGTTTGGTGTCTGTTGGATCCTTGGGTGCTCCCAGGTGGGCTCATGGGCTTCTGTGACTTTTCTCTGGTCTTCGTTGTCTTTTCTCAGTTTCCATGCATGCGTGCAGTTTGTGGTGGCCGCTCCTTACATAGGGTTGTCCTCGCTGACTTCCCTCTGCATCGGTATTGGTGGGGATTCCCTTTCACTTTCCTTGGTGGTTTCACAGGCAGCTCCTTCCATTTTCGGTTCAGTCCAGGTGCCGGTTCGCGCCTGCGCACTGTGGATATCATCCGTTACCACTCGTGGGATAAGGATTTGTAGTCCAGAAAAAAGAGATAAGGGTTACAGGCTTTTGGGTGGATGAATGGTGCTTGTATCAGTGTGGCTTGTATGTAGGAGGGTAGAGGATAGTTTTTTTTTTATTTTTTTTTTGTATGTATATATATATATATATATATATATATATATATATATATATACATACACACCTGTTGGTGATAGGGCAGGGGATGGTAGCTGTAAGGAAGTGTGTGGCTGAATGGGTGTGCAGAAGAAGGGTGAAAAGTGTGCTAGGCAGGGGTATATTTTATTTACGGAGGAGGTATAAGTGCATTAGCTACTAACGAGAGGGTATGCCTAGCAGGTAAGCTATGCAATGGGTGGTTCTAGGCTGCAGAGTATAGGTAAGTAAGGGAGTTGGTAGACAGTGTGGGGCATAGGGCATGGCAATATTACAGGGGATGGGGGGAGTAGGGTAGACAGGTTTGTGGAACAGCATTAACATTGTGTTTCTTTTACAGATGGCTAAGTTACCAGAATCGTGACAACAATGGTAGGCTATCGTAGCCCAAGTGGAAGAATTATTCCAGGACATGATGAGGTCTGAGGCGAAGCCAGAGCAAGCTTCAGGCAGGAAGAGACAGCGCCCAGTGATAACTCCAGACCGGGGAAAAGGCAGCAGGGAGAAAAACAGATGGTTTCAGTGGAGGCTCCGGTTCCCAGTACATCACAAGGCGAAGATGCAGGTAATGATATTAATTCACCAATAGTTGGGGAACTAGGTGGTGAGGATGGTGAGGCACAGGCGGTTAATGAGGTCTTGTTGGATGGGGATATGGCAAAGGGAGAAACAGTGTCAGACAGAGTGCAAAGGGGGTTGGTACAGGCAGCCAGATGTCCGGGCGGACAGATGGTTGGAGTGGACCTGGGCTCTAAGGACAGCTTGACTGGCTCAGAAGTAGGATCAGATTTTAGGTTGCAGCCAGGGGACTGGCTAGTTACTCAAATGCTGGAACAGGGCAATAGAAGGGTTATTTTACCTCTGCACATTTTGGGGACGGTGAAAGAAAAAATCTGAAAAAGATGAGTACATGGATGTGTTTGAGCTGCTAGATGCAGAAGGGTTCCAGAGGTTAGTGGAGGCAGAGTCAGATACTAGCAAGGACTTGCTGGCAGCGTTAGCAGCACTGGGTAGGAAAAGGACAGGTAAGCTTAGGCCCAGGACTTGGGACAACTGGGTGGTTGGCTTTATCTATTACATGGCAGTGCAGCTGGAGAAGGATGGAGCATTGGCTTTGCCCCTTTTGGGGTATTTTCTCACCATTCGGGAGGCACAACGTTTGAGGCCGGGGAACGCATGGTTGTGTATGATGAGCGGTTCCAGAAATGGAAAGCAGTTGACTAGACTTTGTGGTGGGAGGTGCGTCATCCTGATATATGGCTGGCTACAATGATGGACAGCTTTGGTGGGTTTAATAGGAGCATGAGCGTGGATGAGACAGGTGGGGTGTGTTGGTCGTTTAACAAGGATACTTGTTCATGGGTTGGATGCAAATTTGCACACACTTGTTCAAGATGTGGAGGAAATCATTCCACAGTTTACTGTGGACAGCAGGGTTTTGATTCATGGAATAACACTGGTATGGGCCGAGAGGGAGATTTTCTTTCATCTCAAGGATTACAGACAGTGCAAGGTAGGGGTAATTTTCATGGACCCAGGGGAATGGGATCCTTTAGAGGCAATAGAGGGAGGGGTGCCTTTCCCCATTAAGGTGGAGGTATTGGAAGATATGCTTTGCCGGTGTCCTGATTTCTTTCTTATGACTGAGGTCATTCAAGGGTTTCAATGGGGATTTCCTATTAAGTCCATGGTGGGGTTGGGGGAGGAGTTGTAAGAACCTCCATTCAGTGCAAGAGAAAGAGGACGTTTTGGAAAAGTTGGTAGGTAAGGAGTGTAAGGCAGGGTGTCTGTGGGGTCCATTTGATACGCCACCTTTTGTTAGCTACAAGGTTTCACCATTGGGGTTAGTGCAAAAGAAATGGCCTGGGGAGTTTAGATTGATTCATCATCTTTCTCTTCCAGAAGAGAGGTCAGTGAATGATTTTATTGGGGACGAAGAAGTTAGTGTGCGTTACGCCTCTTTGGATGATGCAGTGCAGGTGATCAGGGAATTTCAGGAGCCGTAGTTGGTTAAGGTTGACATTGAATCGCTTTCAGTTTGTTGCCCATTAGGAGGGAGGATTGGCCATTCTTGGGGATGAAGGTAGATAGTAAGTACTATTTTGACACTGCCATGCCGATGGGTTCTTCCGTGGCATGTGCGACGTTTGATAAATTAAGTACCCTTTTACATTGGATTTGGAATCAGAGGGTGGGAACACAGAAGGTGGTCCATAATTTGAATGATTTCTTGTTAGTCAATGAAGGGGTGGGGGCTCAACAGGGGTTGCAGAAATGTACCTGTATGTGTGAGGAACTGGGTGTACCTTTGGCATAGCACAAGATGGAAGGTCCAGCAAGAATGTTGGAGTTCCTGGGGTTAATGGTAGATGTGGAACGGGAATTGTTTTGTCTACCTCAGGATAAGATAGGTCAGCTATACGGGGGGGGGGGGTGTTGGACAAGAATAAGATTCGGGTTGGTTTAGTCATGGAACTGTTGGGTCTTCTGAACTTTGCCTGTCAAATGGTATATCCGGGTCGGACATTTTGCAGGGCGTTAGCTTATATGCTGAAAGGGGGTAGGAGCAAACATCATTGGGTTAGGGTGACCAGGCTAGTGTGGGAGGATTTGAAGTTGTGGGATGGTTTTGTGCAACAATTTAATGGCATTTCCTTTTGGCAATCAGATTGGGTGGGTCAGGAAGAACTTCAGCTGTTTACGGACACAGCGGGCGGTATCAGCATGGGGGCTTACTTTAGGGGAAGATGGTTTGCAGCACAATGACCTGCAGATTGGGATGAGGAATGGAGGTGTGATGTTGCTTTTTTTAGAAATGATGTCAATATGGGCAGCTTCGGTGGTGTGGAAGGAGCAGTTGAGGAACATGCAGGTAGTTTTTCATTCAGATAATATGGCTGTGGTGGAGGTGTTACAAAAGAAGACAGCTAGGGCAGAATTGCTGTTGAGGATATTGCAGAAGTTGGTATCGCAGTGCCTGTTAATAATATTTTTTTCTTTTACAGCAGTACATGTGCCTGGTGTTAAGAATGATATTGCCGATAGTTTGTCCTGCTTTCAGTTTTGCAGGTTTCAAGGGTTATCTCTGGGGGCAGTTGAGGTGCCAGAAACACTGCTGGAGGAGGTGTGGAATCTTGGGACAGGATAGTCAGGCATCTGGTGCAGCATTCCTGGGCTTCTTCTATGAAGAAGGCATATGGTAGTGCTCTTTTTGATTTTAATTAATTTGTTTTGTGATTGCTGGATGAGGTAAGGGTATGGTCAGAGGAATTATAGTTAAGATGTGTGGCTAGTGCTTGGGAGAAAGGTAAATCTTTGCAGACAGTTAAAGTGAATCTGGCGGATATTAGTAATTTTGCTAAGTTGAGGGGGGGTGTTGCAAGATTTTATGAAGTCCTGGACATTAGGCCATATGTTGAGAGGGTGGGGGAGGGTGATGGTGGAGCGTAGGGATATACAGTTGCCAATTACAAGGGGAATATTGAATATTTTGTTACAGGGTTTAGGATTATTACATGGTGGGTTACGTGATTATTTTATGTGGGGCACTCTGTGCACGTGGTTATATTTTGGCACTTTCAGGGTATTGGAATTGTTAGGTTCCTTATGTTGGAAGGATGTCATAGTGATTGAGAGTGAGGTCAACATTGTAATACAGAAAAGTAAGATGGATCAGTTGGGTAGGGGATGGACGGTAGTGCTCAAAGCGGACAGGAACCTTCGCCTTTGCCCAGTAACTTGGATTACAAAATTTAGGAGTAGGAGGTTGGGGTGTTCAGAGAGGTTGGTGTTTTGTTCAAAGGATGGCAGAGTAGTTTCCAGTAGTAGGTTTATTACTTTAATTAGGAGGATTTTGGGTTGCATGGGATTTCTGGCTGAGAAGTTTGCAGCTCATTCTTTTAGAATTGGAAGGGCTTTGGATTTGGCTAGACAGGGTAGTTCAACTGAGATTATTAAGAGGGTGGACAGGTGGTCCTCAAATGCCTTTTTATCTTATATTAGGTAGTAGTGTTTGTGATTATTAACATTTTTTCTTTTTCTTTTAGGGAAACGTATACTCATTTTGGGCCATTCGTATATCCACTGGGCTGAGAAGTGTGCTTTAATCAAGTAGGATGGAAGTAATCTGGGTTTATCTTATTTAGGATGTTCTGTGTTTTGGCATGGGGTTAGAGGTATGCATTGGGATAGGTTGATGTTTGAATTTCAGAAGACTAAATCACGGATAGGGTGTCCTGATATAATAATAATTAATTTGTGAGGTAATGACTTGGGTATTTTGACTAAGAAGTGTTTAGCGGAGATTATTTTGCTAGCTTTGTGGAGATTACAGGATAGGTATCCGGGTATGCAAATTGTGTGGTCAGAGTTGATTCCTCGATTGTTTTGGAGGGAGGCGTGCAGTTATAAAGCTATTGAAATGGCCAGGAGGTTTGTTAACCATACATTGGAGGGGCAGCTAAGAAAATCGGGGATACATATCATTCAACATGGGGATTTTGGGCAAGGAGAGGTAGGTTGGTATCATACAGATGGAGTTCATCTGAATGAAATTGGTTTGGATTTGTTTAATTTGCATCTCAGGCTGTTTCTACAAGAGATGCTGCTGGTTAAGGTTTAGGAGGGGGAACAGCCTGGGATCAGGCTGGTGGCGGAGAAGAGGGACAGGATTGTCCTCTTCTGTTCCCCCTCTCAGGATGTGGTTTGATTTGGCCAATGGTTTTCTGTGGTGGAAGGTGAGCAGGTACGCTGCCTATTATTTGTGGGGGGGTAAGCAAGTACGCTGCCCCAGTGGAGGAAGTTTCAGGGTGAGCAGGTACGCTGCCCTGAGGTGTAATCGAGCAGGGTGAGTTGTTACGCTGCCCTGAGGATTGTTGTGGCTGAAGACAATTGATATTGTTTATATGTTTGAAGCTCATGTTATGATAATATATAATAAAGGTCATCAAATGGCTTTGTGTGTCCACAGTGCTTTGTTCAACGGGGGGCCGGGACAAATGCAGTTTGGCACAAACAAAGTTGTCCTGGACCCACTAGTAAAGTGTAGGGGGGGTGGGGAAGAGCTAGGCTAAGGATTAAGGGATTGGCTAATCACTAGAGTCATGACAATGTAGGTAGTGAAGGGGAATTGGAGTAGTTAAGAAAGTGAGGTAAGGAAGGGTGGGACTCAGGATGGGTTTAAGTGTAGGGAGCTAAAAAAAGTAGTTACATTTGGCATGAGTTGGTCCCTCCCTTTTTTGGTGGTGGAAGATTTGGTTGGTTGGAGTGGAGAAGAGGGACAGGATTGCCCTCTTCTGTTCCCCCTCTAAGGATGTGGTTTGATTTGGCCAATGGTTTTGTGTGGTGGAAGATGAGCAGGTACACTGCCTATTATTTGTGGGGGGGGGGTGAGCAGGTACACTGCCCTGGTGGTGGAAGTTTCAGGGTGAACAGGTACGCTCCCCTGAGATGTAATTGAGCAGGGTGAGTTGTTACACTGCCCTGAGGATCCTTGTGGCTGAAAGCAATTGATATTGTTTATATCTTTGAAGTTCATGATATGATAATATATAATAAAGGTCATCAAATGGCTTTGTGTGTCCAGAGTGGTTTGTTGAAAGGGGGGGCCAGGACAATTAGTTTTTCAGTTACCATGGTGGTATGAAAAACATCTTTTGAACTTTTTCAGGTACGCTATCAATTTACTCAACTAATAAATGTCAGGTAAAAAAAAACTGAGGTGTTTCTTAGAATACATAGCAACACATCCATCATCTAACAAAAGTTCCCTTTTTCTTCACTATAAGTATGTTGGTGCTTGTTTAAAAATTTCCAACACTTTTGCAACTCTGTAATGGAAACTGACAAAGAAAGCACTTGACTCTATTTTGAACTTAAATGATTAAGGTTGCTGGGATCACCTCCTAAATGACATTCATAGAATTCTGTTAATAATCCTTTTAAAGAAAAAAAAGTCTGAGAAATAATTTAAAACTTAAGTACTTTTTTATTCTATTTTTGATTATTAAGGAAATAAGAAAAGGAAAAATATTTTTTTCTGTACTGCAATATTCTTATATAATGATGCTAGAGCAAAAAATACATGCTGGCTCGTCTATTTTATTTTTCATAGAGAAGAATTAAGAAAACAAAATACTAAAGGAATAGATATCCAAGGAAATGAGGGAAAGTTGAATAGCAGTTAGATTGTAACCATAACTTCCAAATGTTTTCTATTTCTTGTTTTTTTTTTTTTTTTTTTTTTTTATCGATAAAAATGTCACTGACAAGGACAGAATATAATGCATTGTAAAAAGAAAATCAGTTACCCCCTGAATTATGAGAAGCCTGCAATTTGATCAAACAAATCTAATGTTGGAAGAGCATATAAAGCTCAAAATCAAGAACCATAGAATTTTTAAAGTAAAGCATATATGTATAATGCTAGGTGAACCATCTTCCAAATATATTTCATACACATTCTACCAATTTTCTGTAAAAGAAATATAAAATTTCTGACAAAAATACATAATTTATCATTAATTAAGAAATAAAGAACTTACCAAAAAGATTTATTTTTTAAATAAACACTTCTTGACCAGTTTAAATAGACAGACATACGAACAGATAGATTTTTTTTTCTTTTACTCATGGAAATTAAAATTTTGCTTTTTATACTTTGCACAATATCTTTAATATATAACCAGTGCAAATTTTTAAATTAATCTGTTTAAGGTATAAAACTGGCTTATATTTTAAACAGTCTTAAGTTCTGTAACCTATCAATTTACTAGCTTCTGCTAAGAATATAAATTCTCCGATTAATCCCTAAGATTAGTAAAAAAATCAAATTGAAACCATGTGTATATATTATTAATTTTGGCATAAAAGTACTAGTAATCAGAAACACCATTTCTGAGTTGATTTGAGTATTTCTTTAAAAAGCTTTTGGAATGAGAATGAATAAAAAAAGGTTATAGTGGGCCTCTCCACAACATGCTTACCAGTTGTTCTAATAATTCTGAAATCAGAAATTTAATATTATAAAAAAGGGGTATACAAAATAATCAAAACAAAAAATGGACCAGCAAACAAGGCATGTTGAAATAGTGAAAAATACTTTAATAAAAGTATTAGGTTCTATTAAACAGACCGGTTTCGGCAAATACTTTACAGAGCCTTCTTCAGTGTTTGAATAAGATACAAAAAAGAACCTATTTATAAGAAATTCATTGAATCATGTGATTCATTACAAATGTTCATTGAGACCAGGCTTAAAGAGCCCACCAGGTTTGATAATCCATTTTTTCTCCATTGAATTCAATAAGTCATGCCAACCTAATTTGTTGTTTCTAGATCTCAAAATTTTATCTATAATGATAAAACTGAAACATACATTATGATGATTTAAAGAATGTTTAAATAAGACATTCGTTTCTCTCTTGTTCCTAATATCGCTGAGATGCTCAGATATATATAGTCACTTTATAATCTTGAAATACTGAAATCTCAAATTTCAATATCCAGAGACTATAAAGCCAAACAGTCACAATACTGAAACCCCAAAAGAGAGAAATTCAAAATCACGACTTTTAAATAAACCCTCCACCACACAAACATGCACACACCTTCCTGCCCACACCACAACAAACCAACAAAACACACCCATTCATATCAACACAAAGATACACACCTAACCTACATATAAGCAGGGGAACAAGCCCCCCTGCACCCCCACTACTTATATATACTAACTCCTAGGTCACACTAAAAACACAAAGACACTAAATCCACCATTACATACTCTATATTCCCCTTGCATGAACACACATCACATACTTACAAACACCACCACTCTCAGCAGTAACACACTCATACTCTTACCTACCTACTCTAACCTATACCTAAAACTTCCCAACACACTCACATACACTCAAACTCCTACCCAAAACCCTTAAAAAAACAGCACTTAACCTGAATCTCCTGACATATCCACACAATGGCAGGCAAAGTATATCCCACAGCACACCACACCTTACCAACACTGTAAATCCCATGTAGTGCACCACCACAACTGCGGATTCAACATTACAAATTCGAGCAAGTGCAGTTTCACTGAACTACACTTTCGGCACTTTCGTCTCGAGATACTGAAATTCTAGATTTCAGTATTTCAAGATAGTAAACATATGTGTGTGTATGCAAGTATAAATTTATAAAAGGTTTGCCCCCCTGCAAAAACATAGATTTTTGTTGTTTTTCTTAGTTCAACTTTTCAAAAAGTCAGTCATGTGATCCAGACCTTAAGGATTTCAACTATCTGATGAGTCGAGCTTCTGAATGGGAGCCATGTAAATATATATATATATATATATATATATATATATATATATATATATATATATAAAACATACTTTCCTAATATATAATAGATTAGTTATACTAACAAATATATAGTATGAATGTTAGTTTATGCACTGAAATCTCTAAAAATCATATATAGTTCATAAAATGTTTTATAAACATTCAGAATCTGAGATGCTAATAGTATATGAATTCATGATTTTTTTTTTTTGCAATTGTTAATATGGATCTTTCTTTTTGAGTGCAGCCCTGGGATGACTGCAATCCTTCTCTGTT
The DNA here is from genome assembly GCF_019279795.1 of Protopterus annectens. Lineage (NCBI taxonomy): Eukaryota > Metazoa > Chordata > Ceratodontiformes > Protopteridae > Protopterus > Protopterus annectens. The sequence continues at coordinate 189,301,668 of NC_056743.1, forward strand.
GTGATTATAACTTATATGTTTTATGGAACACTTGAACAAAGCTGCAGCCTACAAGAATTTGTTTTCAGACAAATAATTAACAATATGCCTCCTATCAGAACACAGAGTGTGTAAAGAAAAATATTACATCATTTCATGGTGATATTTTTTTTACCATACCTCAAGTAGTTTATGCAGACTATTTTCAGTCTCATTGTAGACATCATACATCCTCTGTAAATAAAAATACACTAAAGCTATTACTTCATTATGTTTCATATCTATTGGTCGAACTAGCTTTTCACAGAAAATGCATTTGTCCATGCAGAATCCTGTATATTTAAGCAATAAAAATGCAAGGCCATTTGATATGTAGTTGCTACATCTGAATACTTTCTGGCTGTTTCACATCTAGGGGTATAGACCATGTGAGAATCTCACTCTTTACAGGATTTACACATTTCCATAATAGCAGATTCCTTTTGAATCTTTTCCATATCTCTAGACATCTATAGTCAAATATTCTTAGTTGTTTTTCTACCAGAATAATATTTTTCCTTTCTTTGGACATGTCCCATGCCTCACTGACCATCAATATTCCCTATGTCCACTTTTCCTTTGAGCCACTTGTTCACCCATGAAATGAGAGACCAGTGGCTCATCCATTCTTCCTAGAGGCAAGATCCAAACAGAGAAAAGCACAGCCATCTCCTATCTGAGGCTAAAGGATTTTCTCTTCAAGACCCTAACCACAAAGGGCATGCATAGCAACATGCCCAGGGTTTGCTGTGCAGTGAACATTTTGTTCACTCCTGCAACTAATAAAACCTCTCAAGGTAGCCCTCCTGCCCATGAAGCCATCACTCCTGTGGGGTCTCTGGTCTCCACAAGGGATGCAACCTTGGAAATGTGTAACTAGAGTATGTACTCATAAACATTTACTAAAATGAGGGGCGCTGGTAGACAGAATGCTTTTCTGACGATATTGGTGTTCTGGTCTTATTTACAGTTAATTCATTAACCAACTCCGCAGTTATTAGGGGCTCTGCAATTTTATCTAAATTGAAAAAGTTTGCAGCATGAAGTCCTTTGCCATTTAAATTAGTCAGCAAAAATTCTTTAGATTCAGGAGCCTTAAATGAGACCTCCTTAATCTTCCTTGATTCTGGCCCCTTTTTAAACAGGAAGCCACATAGGTTCATAGATGTGTACTAGGCTAATGGCCCTGGAGCCTAGGCAAGCCTAGCCCAAGAAGGTTTCCTGGCATAACGCTGCATGAAATGAGTTCCCAGTGCCCCTGTCAAGCAGGGCCATTGAAGTGATCCCTGGGGTGAACTTCGTATTGCCTATCCACTTGTCAAGATTTCTCTTGAAGATGGCCAGTGAAGTGCTCTGTTTGACGTGAATGGGGAGTTTGTTCCAGATTATGGGAAGTCTCTGGGTTAGGAACCTGTTGCTCCTGTATGTTCTGTTTATTGTGGTAATGAGGTTTAGGTCACTGGTGAGTGTGGTGCAGATGGATTGGGATTTCTTTAAGTGCAGCATATCTAACAGCTCTGGGTTAGACATGGTTTTGTACATCAAGCAGAGATCTCCTCTAAGTAGGCGATATGAGACCGAGTATAGTTAGAGTTTTTTGAGTCTGTCAGTGTAGGACATATATCTAAGGCCTAAGATCCTCTTAGTTAGGTATTTTTGTGGCCTTTCCAGTTGTTGTAGGTGTCTAGTGAGGTACATGCCAAATGGGGCATTATATTCAATAACAGGTCTAATGAGGGACAAGTAAAGAGGGATTATGACCTCGTTTTTCCTGGATGAGAAACCTTTTGTAATGAGATGTGCTACTTAGAAGGACTTTCTGACCATGGTGGCAATGTGATTATCAAAGGAGAGGTTGCTGTCAACCTATGTCCCCAGGCTTCTTATCACACCTATGGTGTTTAGTGGACTGCTGCCTATGTGGTAGTTCATGGGCACCAAATTTTTCCCAAAGGGAATGACCATGCACTTTTTGGCATTGAGCTTAAGGCCATGGTTCTGACACCAGTCATTGGTCTCAGTGAGGCCTTGTTGCAGGATGTCTATATCAGTTGGACAATCAACTGTGAACTTGATCAGCCAGAATCCCTTTGTGTTGGCTTGGACTTCTGAGAAGTAGATGCTGAACAGAAGAGGACCTAGGACTGATCCCTGTATAGGACTGATCCCTGTGTAAAATTACTAACTGGTCGATAGTCAGATTTAGAGTCCGCTACTTTTACATTGTGGGTTCTATAAGTGAGCCAGTTAGCAACCCATCTCATGACATAAGGGTTTATGCCTAGTTTAGTGAGTCTATCTATGATTCCTGAGTGAGGGATGGTGTCGAAGGCCTTTGCAAGATCTATGTAGGCTGTGTGAACTACCTTGCCCTCATCCACAGCTGTGGTGACAAACTCGAAAAAGTCTATCACATTGAGTAGGCATGATCTACCTTTCAGAAACCCAAACTGTATGGGGGCTAGAGTTTGGAGATTCTCTATGTCCCCTTTAATAAGGTGCATGATGATGCGCTCCATAGCCTTACATATCAGACTCATCATGCTAATGGGGCAGTAGTTCCCAGGGTCTGTAGTCGATCTCCCTTTGTGGAGTGGGATGACCATAGCAGCGTGCCATTAGTAGGAACAAAGCCTGAAATGAAGCTGTGATTGAACATGGTACTCAGGTCTGGTGCCAGTTCATTTTGTAGTTCATGTAGAACACAGCCCAGGATATTATCAGATCCCATGGAAGCTGTATTCTTGGCTTTAGACAGTGCTGTTTTTACCTGTGTAGCAGTGATGATAGGGACTTGGCATTCCTCAGGTATTGTGATAGGCCCTTTAGGGGGTGAAAGGGGGGTAAAGTTCACAATGAACCTGTTGGCCAATATGTTGGCAATATTAGTCAGTTCTGTATATGTATTGCCATACTGTAACTCAGAGCAGATCTAGGACTTACCATGTAGATTCTTGAGATAGATATAGAATGCTTTGTGGTTGTTTTTAGAATCTGCAGCAATTTTGTTTTCATAGCTAGCTTTAGAGGATTTGATGATGGATCTCAGTTTTTTGCTGAGGCTAACAAGGGAGTTTTTCCAATCTTGTGATTTCACTCTTTTCTGCGACGTTTTTTCCTTCTGATGTAGAGTTTGTTTATGGTAGGGGACCACCAGATTGGCTTCCTTTTTTTGGAGGAGAGCATCTTGGTTCTGTTCCATGCACTTGTATATGTGCTCATACAGTGCATTGGTGTATGACTCAGCAGTCATGCACCTATTTTCCATTTGCGTGGGCATCATGAAGTTTGCCATCTCTGTTTTTAGAAACCCAAAATTGGCTTTGGAGAAGTTTTTTATGGTGGTTTCCTTTAGTGGGGGTGTGGGTGGAATGTGGATGTCCATGGTGATAAGCTTGTAGTCAGATCTGACCAGGGAGAAGTTGATTTCAGGTGTAGAGCAACAGTTGCCCATGTTGGTAATGACCAGATCAAGGATGTTTCTACTCCTGGTGGGGGTAAGAATGAGTTGGTCCAGGGCATTGGAATTAATGAATTCCAGAGAACGTTGAGCAAGTGTGTTGGTACATGAGTAATTTTCCCAGTTAATGGAGGGGTAGTTAACGTCTCCCATTATAAGGGTATTGGTTTGTACACTAATATTTTCCAGTGTGTTCAGGAATGTGGAGTGTGAGACTTGGGACATGGTGGGGGATCTATAGCAGGCTACAACCTGGATTGCAGTTTTACCCAGTGTTAGCTGTACTTGAAGTATCTCTGATGCGTTATGTTGGGCTACTTGTCTGGAGGTGTGCATATCTTTTATAAATATGGAGACACCTCTTCCTTTAGTGCTTCGGTCTGGATTAGGGGGCCGAAAGGTGTGGTATGAATTATAACCTGATAGTGCTGGGGTGCTCTCCGGAGCCTTGAATCAGGTCTCGGTCACTGCACATATGTCTGTGCTCTCCATTTTAAGGAGTGCTTAGAGCAAGTGGATTTTGAGATTTAGGCTTCTAGCATTGAGTAGCCTAACCTTCAGATTTCGTTTGCTTGTAGCTGTTACAGGGGTAATTTTGTCTTCAGGACATTGCCTAAAAAAGGCACTATAGAGCCTTGGCCAATATCCAGAATCCCAGGGGTGACAGGTGCAGGATATTTCTGGCAAAGCATCGAGGTTTGTCTATCATGTCATCCCAGGCAGACAGATACTGCATCCCCTTAGAATGACAACAGAAAGTTAGCCAGTTGTTAAAGTTGATCATTTTCTGTTGGTACTGTGGTATCATTCTGGGTGATGGTAGGATGCTACTCAGAGCTAGGGTCATACCTGCCTGGGCTACAAGATCCAAGTGCTCTTCAATGTCTCTTTTCATGTAGTCCAGGAGATACATCTTAGGTCATTCACACCAACATGGGGAATGACAGAGTCATATATGTACCTGTTGTGTAGTGATCTAAATGCATGCATTATGTGGCGGATCCTGGCACCCAACAGGCAGCTGACTGTACCTTTCTCCTTATTCAGCTTAGTGAGTGGGACATCAGTGTGCCTCACTATTGAGTTACCTATGACTAGTGTATCGGGTAAGTTGTTTTGCCATAGGGGCACACTGTTTATGTGAACTATGTGTTTCATGGTTTGTGCTGGGATGTGGTGGCTATTTGACTTTCTGCCTCGGAGGTCTCTATTGTTTGGGCATATTTTTATTGAGAGCCTCCGCAAAAGTAGGTGTGTGTTTTGTGTTACTATATGGGGGGTGTGGTGGTGTATGTTCTGAAGGGCTATTTGTTGAATGTGGTGTGGTACAGGTGTTAACCTTCACCTCTTATCTGGCTAATCCAGTCTTAGCTGGAGAGTGCTTGGCTTCCAGGTTGGCTATATTAACATGACAGCACTCCCGATCAAAGAGCAGGTTAATTTCCCCAATGCCCTGATCAGATATCCCTCAGCTGTATGAAACCACCTTTGTCTCCCCTGAAAATAGTCCACAAGCTTACTGGAACTAATATGTTCAGCAAAATAAAAAAATCTAACACAAGTCCTATCAGAACAGTGGGGGCAGTGATCTTAATTATGTTACCCCATGTACCTTTACATGTCCTGTTGTCCCATCCCAGAACTTTGGTAGTTGTGGAATTCATACATAATATGTTCCTAGGTACCCAAGCATTAAATGTGACACTACCATCAAATAAGTTCTGCCAAGGACAACATCTGATAGCCCATACGGGGGAATCACAAAAACTGATAGGCCAAAGAAGAGCCATAAAGATGACAGAGTGGACTACTGAGGATAAGAAAGAAATTATGCATTGTTACTATTATGCAAAAAATCCCAGAATTTCCAGACACAAGATATACAAAATGATTAAGAGAGAAATTACAGGAGAGAAAATACTTCTGCAAGAAAAACTGTCAGGAGCTTCAAATGAAAATTTGTGTTCATTAATACAACAAATTTGTGAAAAACAGTATATAGATCAAGAAACTTTGATCTGTTTGGAAAAAGAAGCATCTGAGGAAATGCAAAAATATAAACAACAAAACCTAAAGATATTGGAACTATATAAAAAAAGAAATATGGACATGGGAAAGAAAGAGAGATTTGATATGGTGCAATATTTATCCAAAGGAGAAAGCCAAATTAATCAATATGAAGAAGGCAGCCCCAAAGATATTCAAAGAGAAATACAAGCAAAGGCATCTGGATAAGGAACATTTTACAATAAAAAAATATCATCACAATGATGGAACGTAGAAAAGAAGATTAGTAAAGCAGAAGTTAAAAAAATAGAAGTTGAAGATATGGAATGCCTGCAAAGTGAAGGATTTGGTGTAGAAGGTTTAATACCAGTTACATCACAGCATGATGGAGTGAGTTCTCAAAGTAAGGAGAAACAGGAAGATCAGGAGACACCTGAAGAAGAAATATGGGCATGGGAAAGAAAAAGAGATTTAATATGATGTAATATTTATGCAAAGGAGAAAGCAAAACTAACCAATACAAAAAGAGCAGCACCAAAGATATTTGAAGAGAAATAGGCAAAGGAATCTAGACATGGAAAACTTTACAATACAAAAATAAGAAGTCAAAGAGGAAAAGCAGAAAAGGATATTAGTAATGGAGAAATTAAAGAAATAGAAACTGAGGTTACAGAGTACATACAATGAAGGATTCAGTGTAGAAAACTGAATGCAGAAAGCACTACAACAGGATAGAGCAATGGATACCCAAATTAAGGGGAAACCAATGGAACAAGAAGCAATTGGTTGGGTTCCCTGTCAAGATACTTTGGAGCCTTCCACAGGAAATCATTATAAACATTCACTTGAAGCTAGACAGCAAGGAAAGGAACAGAAAACTGTGGAAACTCTGATGCAGTCAATGCTGAGAAGTGATAGGCCAGTGAGTTCCCATATGACACAGCAACAGATGACACAGGATGAAATTGAAGAGAAGGTGCCACAGCAAGATGCTATAGAACTTTCTATAGAATGCCCACAGGAAATGGAAAACAAGGGATGTACCTTCAGTTTGGAAGAAAATGAGCTGAGAAGAGTTGCTTGATTTAATAGACATGGATAGAAATATTAAGATCAATAAGAGAAATAGACTGCAGAAAGTCAATAAAACCCAAAAAGTCAGAAGTCTGATAAAACAAATGAATGCAGCAATTAGAACTGTCAGTGGAGATCCATGCGATATAAAAGAAGTAAACATGATATATTATTGTGCTACTAAATTAATAACTGATAAAGTTCTACCACAAGAACACTGGGTAGTGAGGGAAAGGAAGGGGAGAAATCAAATACCGTCACAGAAGTATCAACTAGAGAAAACTATAAAGCAATTAAGACAAGAAGTATCACTCTTAGAAGACTATAGAAGAGGGAATAGATAAAAAAAGCAATACTAAGAAAGATAGGTATTATTAAAGCAGTGGGCAGTATTAGAACAGACCAGGATCTATCATACACTATCATAAATAACAAACTAAAAATTTCAGCACAAGCAGAAAAACTTAAGACGATACAGAAATAAATATAAAGGAAAAGTACTAAATAAGCAATTTATTGATGACCCAAAAAGTTTAAATTAGAAAATAAGGTAAAAGAAATTGAAAAAACACAAAAAAGAGGAAGTAGATATATTTGGAAAATGTAACTATGAAGATCCTGTGGAAAATAACAAAGATGCTAAATGGATAGCAGAAGTAAAATAAAGAATAAAGTTTAAAGGTGCAGGATATGAAATGGAATGAAGTAACAGCCAGAGAGATTGAGACAATTAAAAAAGCCTCTAATTGGAAAACCCCAGGTCCAGATGCAGTACATAACTTTTGGTTAAAAGTATTAACATCTTTGCACTAGGATTTAGCCATGAATAAGAACTATTTATATGCACACCCTGAACAGACACCAACCTGGCTAACAACAGACAAAACAATGCTTCTTAAGAGTGAAGCTGCAAGCTACTCTGAAAATTATAGACCAATAACTTGCCTTCCGATGACGTATAAACTATACATGGGAATTGATGCCGATAGAGTTTATAGTCAATTAGAAGAAAACTCAATTGTGGTAGTAGAACAAAAGGGCAATAAAAGAAAGTCCTATGGAACAAAGGATCATTTGTTGCTAAATAAAGTCATACTGGAGAACTGTAAAAAGGGGAAGAATTTAAGAATGGCATGGGTTGACTATAAAAAATCATTTGATAGTATCCCACATCCCTGGATAAAAGAGTGCTTAAAATGTATAAGATACAACCTACACTAACTGACTACATTACAGTGACCATAAAACTGTGGCAGACCACTTTGCAATAAAACCATGATAAAAGACAAATTATTATCCCAGGGATAAAAATTCAAAGGGGGATATTCCAGGGTTGCTCTTTGTCACCATTTCTATTCTGCCTTGCCGTTAACCCATTAAGCTGTTTACTTAACTTAGGCCATGACTACAATTTGGCTCCTAAAAAACAACAGTGTAAAGACTTCTAATCTTCTCTTTGTTGATGATTTAAAACTGTATAGCTCATCATATGAGGAACTGAAAGCACAGCTACAAGTTGTCAAATTTTTTTCAGATGATATAAGAATGTTATTTGGTCTTGATAAGTGTGCAAACGCAACCTTTAAAGCAGGAAAGCTGCAGCACCAGGAAAACATCAGTTTGGGATAAGAATATGATATAAAAGAACTTAAGCAAGAGGAAATGTATAAATATTTGGGAAGTGATGAAGGATCCGCAATAAAACATGAACAAATGCAAATAAAACTTAGTGAGAAATACTTTACAAGACTTAAATTAATTTTGAAAAAATATCGGAAAGACTGAGAGAAAATTAAGACAACGAATTTATGAACATGTTTATGCTATTAGTAAAAAAGATATGAATAATGCCTTGGCGAGGCATATTGTTGACTTTCCTGACCATGGGTTTAAATTTTCGATTTTGCAACAAAGGTATCTGGACCACAGAGGTGGCCCTTGGCAGTTACATTTAGAAGTTGATGAAATTATGTGGCAGATTCGAACTGAAGCCCACATATATCCTGGTCTGAATGAATATATATCTATTAAAAGCTTGTTAAAATGTTTAGCTTTAAATAGATGATTAAAATATTCCTGCATGGGCTTACTTACTTATTTATTTTTTCAGCTGACAGTTTTATATTTATGAGCAGCATACTGCTTACTTTTTTGAGCTTATGCTGGCAAGTTGCAATACGTACTAAGGTATTTATTTTTTTAGATTGCTTCCTGCTAGAGTGTTACTTTTGAGACTGCCCCTGATATGCATTTTTATATGTGTCTTTTTGTTTGTATATATGCATATTTACATATGTTTTAGATCCATTTTTTAACGAAGTAATCTTAATGTAACATATTATATTTATACATATTTATTACATATATATCTCTTTACAGAAATATAGATATATTAAGTAACATACATATTCCTTTTTTTCACTATTTTTATATGGGTCCTCTTGTGTGTATATACATATATTTATATATGGTTAGATCCATTTTTTATGAAGCAATTTGAATTTAACATATTATATTTATACACATTTATTATTCATTATATATATATATATATATATATATATTCCTTTACAGAAATATAGACATATTAAATATTATACATATCCATGTTTTAATTAACTAAATAATAGTATTGTTTGTAAACATGCATTGATTTGTTTTTAACATCCAGCATCCGTGGCTTCTATACGCAAGATATGCATATATTTATATAGCGTATAGCATTAGGAAAACCATTGTTTCTCTTAGGACAAGTATTTTCTTATAGTAATTTATTAATTGTTTAATTGTGATGTTTCCTATGTTTTACATACTCTGTTAATTGGTTTTTAGTTGTCTGAAGAAGGTAGGACACTGATCCTACCGAAAGCGCTAATTAAATTGTGGTTGTTTGAAGTTTATCTGTTTTTCTGGCTCTGCTTACAGTGCTACCCGCCTTTGTGGTTTAGCTCCTTCCCCTTCCTTGTCCTAACTGCATTTAGAGAGCTTGCCTTTCCTGCCTATACCATCCTTTCCCACCCCTCCTTCCCTTACCTATACATCTACACCCCCTCCAGTAAACATGTCCCGTGACAAATTTGTAATAGTGCCCTGAGTCACTCACTTTTATTATAAGTGGAAGAATCACAATCCCACAAACCTCAGCTCCCCAAGACAATTTCCTGAAAACACTGCTTTCAGTAATCTGTGGAGGGCAAACTCCAGGGCTGCACTACAAAGGGGAAGGGGAAATGACTAAAAGTGGCACAAAGTTCCTGCATGATTCCCAGACAGTTTTTTTAAAGAAAATGCCAGCACTGTTAGGAAGCTATGTCTTAGGGAGATGAGGCTTGCAGAATCTTTTTTCATGACTGGTAGTGTAGCCAAGTCCCTCAGTAAACTTTCACTAGAGAGAAGAAGCAGCTGAACTAGATACTGTGTGTGTGTGTGTGTGTGTGTATGTGTGTGTGTGTGTGTGTGTGTGTGTGTGTGTGTGTGTGTGTGTGTGTGTGTGTGTGTGTGTGTGCATGTAACTGTGTCTAAAGTAGAAATTAACTAATGGATTTTGTAAACTCATACCCACCCATCTGTGGTTAAATTATGTTACGTTAAAGCTTGACCAAGGTTAACAATTATCTGTAATAAAGTAGAAATAAATCTTATATTTATGTCAGTTAAAGCAAGCATACTGGGTTCTAAACACAGCAGTAAACCAAGCAATCCTAGCTAAATAAATCAACTCCCTTTGATAATACCAGCAGAAATTGTAACCTGTATGTACAATAGAGAGAGGGAATAGTCTGATGCTTAGTGAACCATATTGGTGAAAACAGGTTCCTTTACTCACATACTTTATTCACTTAACTCACTCTATTCACTGGCCCTCGAAAGTCTGAGGCAGGTTTAGCCCTGCTCCGCTTCGCCATCGCTTCGTTCTGGCTCGCTCCGCGCCCCATCCTGCCCTCATATCCCACCCACCCCACCATTCCCACATTTATAGCTATAAACCCACACCCCCACTACCTTTCTAACCATTCATAGCTACCTCCCTATCATCTCCCTCCCCCTTCCACCACTTTAAAAATTAACCACTAACACTCCTCTAAAATATTTACCATCACCCTTAGGCAAAGAATACCATCCCACCCACCATGTCAAAGGCAACCCTTAAAATTATCCCCCTCATCCTGCCACTCATAATTATACCATACGTCCTAACTAGCTATGAAGATCAGCTATTCTTAGGCTTCCACTATCCTAAACATCAAACCAGTACCCCCTCACCTCTGCTTATTGCTGAACTCTCCTCTTTCTATACATCCTCTAAAACAACAAATTCCAAAAACCTGTATCTTAATAAATTGTACCTAAAAACCCCAAAATCCAAATATGGTCTAATACTATTAATTAAACTCTTGAGACTATTAGCTTACCTGAGAAAAAATATTACTAAAGACTGTAACATCCACCTTAACCCAGGCCCATCCTCTACTTCAAACTCTACCAGCCCACCTTTCTCCCACAGGTCATCCAACTCCCTTCTAATTTGCCACCTAAACATAAGAAGCATAAGCAACAAGGTACATAACCTACATGCCATGTTAGCAACTTACCTTCCTGACATAATGTGTCTATCGGAAACCTGGCTTAAGCCATCAACCAAAGATAATGAGATCCTGCCACCCGGGTACAACATACTCAGGGTTGATCGCATAAAGAAAAGGGGAGGTGGGATAGCTGTCCTATACAAAAGCACACTTAGCATCATAATTAATCCCATTCAACCACCCAAGGTCTCCAATGCTGAATTATTAGCTCTAAAACTACAACTAAACCATCAAAAAAGCATAAATCTAATTGAGATCTATATCCCCCCGGGAATAATTCAGAAACAATGGAGAACATTCTTGACTGGATAGCTAACAACTACCCTCAAGAAACTATTGTTCTAGGTGATGTTAACATTGACTGGAACCAATGTTCTTCACACTCCAAACCCATCTTTATAAACCTCCATGGATTCTCACAAATCATATCCTCCACCACCAGAACAGGAAATTCTAACCAAAAAGAGAGTATTCTTGATTGGATACTCACCAATAGTCACCCCCATAAGTATATGTCTGGGACTCTCCCCAACGATCTTAGTGATCACCTGGTCACATACATAATGAAAGACAAAACCATCAGCGCTAGACTGCCCATTTATAGGTCCGTCAAAAACAAGAAAATTTTTGAGCCTACAAAATTTCAAAAGGAACTCAAATCCTGTAACTGGCCAAAGCTAAATTACCTTCCCCTAGACGAGACAGTGACTCTCTTTAATGACACATTTCTTAACATACTTGACTCTCAGGCTCCAAAACGGTCAATCAGAACTAAAATACGAATAGCACCCTGGCAAACAACAGAGTCCAAATCCAAAATAACACTTAGAGATAAAGCATGGGACAAATGGCGCACTACCAAGTTACCCCTAGATCGCATTAAATTCCAACAACTAAGAAATGAGACTAAAAAAGCCATCACACTTGACAAAAAAAACTACTTCTGCCATCTGCAACATAAACACCAAAACAACCCTCAGACATTCTGGGCAGGTTTAAATAATCTTCTCCATCCAGGTAAATCCTCCACTCCTACCCCTGGGACATTATGTGGTAAAAGCCCAGAAGAAGTAGCAAATACTTTTAATACTTTCTTTACCGAGACTATTCAGTCCTTAGCCAACCAACTACCTCCCCCGTGCTCCACATTAAAAAATGCTATGCCCAAGTCACTACTCTATTTTAACCTCCAGCCTGTCTCCACATCCTTTATCAGATCCCTACTGAAGAAGCAAAAGCCAACTACCCTTTCTGCAGATCTACTCCCAGCTGAATATCTGCAGATAGATGCAGATGTCATAGCCTATCCTATCTCGATCCTAATCAATAGAACCATAACAGAGGCCACAATCCCCTCAATATGGAAAATGTCCTATGTTATACCACTCCATAAAGGTAGCTCATCAACAGAACTATCGAACTATAGGCCAATAGCCATACTGTCACCACTTGCCAAAATCATGGAAAAGTGTGTGCACAAACAACTAATGTACTATCTCACCCAGAATAAACTACTGACCAACTCTCAACATAGATTTAGACCTCATCACAGCACGAACACTGCACGAACTCTTTTACCGATAAAATCAACCATAACCGGAACAAAAAAATATCCTCAGCTCTCTTTCTGGACCTGTCGAAAGCCTTCGACATGGTGAACCACCAGCTACTTCTCCACACTCTGAAAACCCTGTACCTTGACAACACAGGTCTTGACTGGTTTCATGCCTACCTCTCTGGTAGACAACAAGCAGTACTGTGGCAGAATAAGCTCTCTTGCCTGTTACCAAATACCATAGGAGTTCCTCAAGGCTCCATATTAGGACCTCTTCTCTTTTCAGTCTTTATAAATGACCTCCATACAGTTATCCCTGAAGCCACCTGTATTCATATGCAGATGACTCAACTCTAATATGTTCCAATGACTCACTAGCAAACCTACTAGCTACAACCCAGCTCAGTTTTACCACAGTCGAAAACTGGCTCTCAGATCAGCATCTGATATTAAACCCAAACAAAACCAAGCTACTTCTCTTCTACCAAATGAATAAATCCCCTCCTACATATTTTACTATAAAATCCAACAATGGTACCATCATCTTCCCAGACTCCTACACAAAGCTACTAGGAGTTATCATTGCCAATAAACTTAGATTCAATATGCATATCACCCAAACCATTAAGTCCGTAAACAAGAAACGTGGGTCCTTATACAGGATAAAAACCTTCCTAACCCCAATGGCCAAAGCAGCCACTGCCCGCTCACACCTTCTCTCTACCCTTCTATATGCCTCTCCCGTGCTTACTAACCTTAACAAATCTGACCTGAACAAACTCTCATGTTGTTATAATCATATTGCCAGATTTGTAACTGGCTTGCCCTATAGAACACACCACTGCTTTAACCTGAAAAAACTTGACTGGATAGAACCCCCAAACCTTCTCCAGCTGAACCAACTCATAGAAGCATTTAAAATTCTTAAACAACCTGATAACACCCCTGCACTGAAAAATATAATAATTCCTTACACCAATCTAAGCTGCCTTAGCTCATCAAACAGACTCCTTGTCCAAACTTTCAAATCCCCCAACTTAGGCGGTGGCGCTCTGTTCGCCAATGCCATTGGAAAAATATGGAACTCCTTCCCCAACAACCTCATGCTTATTACTTCCCCAGCTCAATTCAAAAAGAGTCTAAAACTCCGTTTTAAGTCACATTGGCTTTGCCCATGCTCAAACCCAGACTAGCTCCTCTTTGTTAAACCAATGCCATACTAATTTCTCAGGCCCAAAAGGACAACCTAGGGTGGGGATATGTAACCCAAAACATGTACATTGTATATTAGCCAAACTCTAATCTATAATTTGTCTTAATTATTTCGCTAGCATGTTTTTAAAGGTCTGTATAATGAACTGTCGTATGTTGTGTTTGTTAGAGCAAGGTAGTTTGTAGTATGTAAATTGCTTTTTATTCTTTTCTATCTTAAACTCTAATATGTAACTATCTGTCATTGAGAATATGTTGGAGCTTTTCTCCCCGGGCCTCCACTGAAAATGGACATGTATCCAGTCGGACTATCCTGGTCAACAAATGTAAAATAAATAAAATAAATAAGTAAATAAATGTATATAAACTTGTACCTGAAATATTCAAACATTGCTACTTCAGCATTTATACACATTGAACTGAGGATGCTTCTCCAACTTGGATTTTAGACCATTATTCTATAGAATGTGATGATATGGGCTAGTGCCAGCATAAGCAGCTGAAGTTATGTAAAAGATGATATGTCCTTTGAATATTAAACTGATTTATATGAGATGCTTGAGTTATAATTGTATTAGAACTGTATGGCATTTGAATATCAAACTGATTTGCACAAATGCTTATGTCACAAATTTATTAGAACTGTATGGCATTTGACTATCAAACTGATTTATACAGATGCGTATGTTGCAAATATATTAGGACTGTATGACATTTGAATGTCAAAATATTTTTGTAAAGTTGTTAGTGTTAAAAAAATGTATCAACAGTGGATCCTGCTGGACAGAGAAGGAATACACATGTGAGACTGTATGCATGCATGCTAGCACAGGACACTGGAAGAGAAGGGGTTAAACAGCTAGCTTATTTCTTACTTTAAGAAAAATACTGTTAATTGGACCACCAGTTGGGTCATGGAAGTACTTATCTCACAGCTCTGAATAGGACCAGAAATGGCATGTCTGGAAGAAGCCTTTGTTTATTATCTCTTTAAAAAGAGGGGAAGCCCCAGGCAATGGCATAAACATTAGCAAAACTTTAGATATACATCTTATCACAACTATGCTAGCATCCTGTATCAAGCTTCAAACAGGAATAGTGTGAGAACCTAGAGTCAGGTGACCAGATGAGGTAATTCTGCCAGTCATTGTGAAAATTTTAGATATTACAAAGAGAAATCTCTCAGCATTGAGTATTCTGTCTTGGGCCTGACAACAAGAAGGACCATTTACCACATCATCTGCCTTGCTCAGATGTGTGTGTGTGTGTGTGTGTGTGTGTGTGTGTGTGTGTGTGTGTGTGTGATCAAATCTCACCTTGTGTGTGTGCGTATGTGTCAGCTACTTGGAGCAGAGACACAAAGTACTGTTTTCACAGAGACAATGCTAAAGGACTTGGCTGAGGACCCTACAACTGTACCAATGGGGAGTCTTACTGGGAACCTGGAGGGATACAGATAGTGAGATCCAGACCCCGGACTGAGTGTCTTCACTGTGTGCTCTTAAGGGAGATTGTACTTGGTGCAGAGAGCTGCATCTGTAAATATTGAGTGTATCCATTTGTATTTCAAGTGAATCTCCCTCTCCAATGTCAGTGGTGAGGACTGAGGCTCCTTGATTCCTGGCCCAGTGTGGGGATGTCACATAGGAATTAATTAAGCACATTGCAAAAAAGTAATCTAGACTTTAACTCTTTCTACTGGTGAACATTTCAGATGCAGTGCATTTATAGAACTTTGTTTTATTTACTACAGATTTTTTAATATCACTTTTCCTATTAGTTCATTGTGATCTGCTTATTTCAGTTAGATCCATGGCACCACTGAAGAATGAAAAAAAGTCCATTCCTTCTACTCAGCCATTCAGGTGTTGTTTCTGTGCTCTGGTCTCCAACCCACCTTATACTGATTTAATTGAAAAAACATATTTGACCTGGTCATAACAAACTTAATATCTGTATGTACCATGTCCAAGGTATTCCTGTCACTGTTCAAGTCAGACTATAAACTGCTATCCTTCTCCAACAAAATCTCCAAGCTGTCAAAAATAGCACTGAATTCAAGGGCTTCATATGTACAAATACACTACTATTATATGATGTTTCTAAATTTGATTGTTACTCATAATGTTGATACTGCAAAGAGTTATGCAGAAAAGTTCTACATGCACATGGACATATGTATTAAATTGGTAGTGCCAACTAATCCAAATAAACAGGGAAGTTTATAAGCAAAGCAGTGTGGTGGTCCTCAAGTATTAATTAATGATATAATAAAAGGAAGAAACTCCTAAGCATATATAGCAGAGCAAATGACCCCAAAATTAAGAAGAACAAACTGTTAGATAAGAAACTGAAAAAGGGCATAAGAAAAAAGGCAGCCCATAGGTTTAGAATAGCTACAGAAGCCAAAGACAACTACAAATCCTTCTTTAGTCATGTCAGAAAAATAAGAAATAGCACCCAACATTACTTCAAGCTTATTCATAATGATGTTAACTACTCTGAAGCCAATGGATATTGCCAAAATCCTGGCAAATAAATTAAGTGCTAATTTCACCCCATGACGTCTAATCCAAACCCAATCTTGCGTGATAGAATCAAGCCATGAGCCATGAACCATCATGAAAGAACATGTACTGAAGGTACTTAAAAACAAACAATATTTCACCCATGGGCTCAACAGTATACCTGGTTGCCTAATTAATAGCATTAAGTAAGCACCTCTTCATAACCTCTTCAACCTGAGCCTAGCAACACAGTTGTTACAATGTCACTCTATAAGGGTAGCCTCATTACATACTCCAGGAATTAAAGACCTATCAGCCCAATGAGTCTTGAATGTGATGCCATGAAATTTATCACAATTGACCTAATTAACTATGGTGCCAAAAATGATATCAGACTCAACACTCGGTAGTTTAACTTTGTCAGGCTGTAAATCTTGTCTAATGAGTTGTGTATACTTTTCTGAGAGGGTTACTCAAGCTATAGACTGTGGAAAAGCTGTCCATATAGCATACCTTGATCTCAACATGGCATTTGATATCATACCACATGCAAATATAATAAACAAACTGAAGGATCTCCATATTATCGTATATGTGGTTAGATGGATAACCAATTGACTTAGAGATAGGACTCACCCAGTAAGAATAGGAAATGCATCCAATGACAGAAAGATGATGACCAGTGGAGTTCTCCACGGATCTGTGGAGGGACCTCTGCTGTTCAGCATCAGCTTCTCAGATCTTGAGTTATTAATCAAAGATCTTTGGTTGACAAAGTTTGTAGATGATTTTAAGCTGGGAATCATCACCCCACCACCTTACCCTGTAAGCTGTTAGTCATCAAGCCCACTCCCCACCCTCTGATATATAGGTACTCCAGCAGGGGCTTAAGCTTGGTGAATTAGATACGGGCTCAAGTTCAGGGCCAAAACGTGTAACATTTGGTAAAAACTTCCTAAACCCATCTTTTAGCATAGATAACATACCACTTCAAAACAAAAAGGTTGTGAGACACCAAGGTACTTGGGTGGAGAGTTCCCTTATGTTTGGCCATCATGTTACAACAGTGATAGAAATTCTTTTATCTTGTCCAGCTCAAAGAAAAAGGTATTTCTTTCAGATCAAAAGAAGTCCTCACCTCCTTCTATTTTACACTCATTAAATGTATTATTGAAAACAGGAGGTTTGTAACTAAAAAGATGAAAAACTTAAAAGATCTCAACTACCAAGAACAGCTGGAAGCTTTCCCACTATACTCACTTTCATATAATCTCCTTAGGACTGATCTTGCCTTGCTTATAGGGCTATAAAGGATCCAACAATCTGAGAACTCTTATACCTCAATAAATTAAACAGTCCATCTCCAGCTAACACTATGCCCAGAGATGTAGATCTACATCAGCAAATAAATAAAATAAGGAGTGATAGATTTGGTATACAGGACTACACCTTCAGTGGAACAAACTCCCCTCCAGGTCTGTCTTTAAGAAAGAACTGGACAAATGGATGGATACTCATAAATTCACCCCTCATATGACTGGACTGGCCTTCCTTCATAACAGAAGCATGGCCTAAGGGTGGTTACATGCAAGGCAGAAATGGCCTCATGGCTCAGTTGTCTTGTAACACCTCTAATCCTATGATTAGTCTAGTTCTGTGCCATCATTACATAATGATCCCCAAAACAGACTGCCATTCGGGATATGGCAGAATCTGCTCAGCACCAAGCCCTTGTACTAACAATTATGGAATTTGCAGATGAAAAGGTGGATGGTCCCTGATTGAGATGAAGATCGAGATGTAATTCTGTGTGCGCATTCTGTTAATATGAGTATTGGAACACTAGGAATTTTTCAAACTGTTTTTCATCAAATTAAATAGGATTCCCACTTTTCAATGATGCATTCAACTACAATTTTAAAAGGGTATGTTAAAACCAAAGCACCAGTGAAAGAATAAAATAGATAGTTCAAACATGATAATAAAAATGAGATGTGGTATAAAAAAATGAAAGTGACAAAACAATGCTTTTGTCAACATTATGAGCTATGGCCATTAAAAGACATCATGAGAGCTGTTTAACATATTATTATTAAATGCCATCTCATCAGACATGTTTTAAAAGATTTGTGGAAGCATGTTAGATATAATTCTCCTGCAGCTGCCATGGTAGTGCAGAGGCAGGGTGCTTGATAAGAAAAGGAACAATATCCAGATATGTCCAAGTGTGCCTTTGGAACCACATGCAACCCCTGTTAGACAGAGTGCAATGTCTGGGTGGGCAATATGGCACTATAAGCTCCCTCAGGTAAAAAGGAAGTTAGATCCAAATCATATATGAGCAAAAATCCAGCATCAACATTTTATTGTGAACAGTACAAACTCTGGAAAAGAAGCATACTGTCTGGTAATAGAATTGTTCAGTAGGTGTTATGGCTGCAGTGTTTCTCAAATTTTTCCTTTGACTCCTGTTTTTGGTCATCAGTGTCTGACAGTTATGGATTCTGCTGTGCATCACACTGTGTCATGGGCATGGTTTGCCATTTAATAACTTTTGTCATGCTAAGTTTCAATAATTTTTCCCCCTAGCCCACCACTCATCATAACTTGAGGGTCACTTGGGATTTGCTGTACCAATGCAAATAAGCTTTTATTTGCCTCTTGCATTACCCCCAGTTCTGGCATCCCATGTCCATCACATACACACTAAGAAGTCAGGTGACTGCCCACTAAAATGCATCAAATAACAATTTCACAACATTAAGACCTCTGATATAATTTTAGGTTAACACTGTTATATATTTTTTTATCTTACTCACAGTAAGTGAGTTGCCATTCATTCAAATAAACTCACATCCTGAAATGCAACATTGCTACCACTTTCCACTCATTTGGTACTTTTGCAGCTATATTTAATATTTATTCCACCCTTAAATGTACAGCATTGTGATCATATGTCCACCTCTGGTACTGTTCACCATCACCCTTCCCCCCTGAATATACATAATGTAATAGTTTTGATTTTTCATCACAGCTACCAACCACCATATCTGCATTTCAACCAATCATAAGTCCTGCTGTCCCGGAATATTTTCTTTTACTCCTTCCGTATCAGGTGAATATAGAAATTACTTTTCAAATGAAGTCGCCTATAATGCCTAATGTTTGACTGCCACTACGGCATTAGAGTGCATTTATTGCTTTCAGATGAGTGTTATATACCAGTTGCATCTTCACTAAACCTGCCTCTTCAAGGGAAATGTACAATATGTTTTAGCTTTTGTGTAGCCTAGTGTATTACACTGATAGGGTTTCTTTGGTAACTTTTTACTCTCTGTGAGTGGCGAGCAGAAGTCAATTTGTACTGTAAGACAGTCTCAGGTAAGTGAACTAAGCAGCCATTGGAAGCTACTGAGATGAAAACAGTAGATACTGGACTGTCCAGTCTGATTACTCAATTATGTGGCTAGCAAAAGGGTGGGGATGCAGAAGTAAGCTGATGAAGAACTGAGACGGCAGTCTTCACCATGCTGTGTGCAGATGCTCCTGCTTTGGATTCTGGTATGTTTGGTAATTCAGGTCATGGATATATCATGTCACACACATCATGCTCACATCGCATACTGGTAACAAAGGATACTGAGGGATGTACAGGAACAAAATGGTGATCGGACTTCAGTCTGTTACCATGGTAATACTTGTTAGTGGAGTGGATTGTGCACATATTACTTTGTAGTACAATTGAGTGAATAATCTTTTTACTAGCTCTTCTTCACAGTGGGTTATAAGCAGTAGTACAGGTCTATGATTTTGTGGTGTTAGCCAATCAACTGCTTAGTTATTCTGAAACAAGTTTGTAAATATGCACTGATGTCCTTCTTAATATAATACATGTGATCTTAAATGCTGACACTCTTAATGCCTGCTCACCAGAGCAACCATACATTGTTGTGTCCATAACCTTAAACTAGTTAAATAAGGGGACATCTGCTGATTAATGCTATTTCTTATTGCTAAGCATTCAGGCTTAGGAATGACTCCCTTGGGTAGTGCATGTTTTGCAGCTTCTGATTATAAGTTTATTGGAAAAGAAAGCTGAGGAGGCATCAGATAGAAGGCTAGTTACCAGCCACGTTTTGCTAGACCCTTTTTTTCTGCTTCTGTTGCATATGCTAGTCTCAGGTAATGTGTATTATAAAACTGCAATATTAAATCGGTTTACTAGTGAGTCTATAATAGAGGAGAAAGCTAGCCAATGAGAACAGACAGGCTGCCTAGATATTTGGAGAGAGTGCAGCTTAATTTCAGTGCAAATAAGTACAAAGTGATGCATTCTGTGAAAGAAATAAGTACAAAGTGATGCATTCTGTGAAAGAAATAAGTACAAAGTGATGCATTCTGTGAAAGAAATAAGTACAAATGATGCATTCTGTGAAAGAAATAAGTACAAAGTGATGCATTCTGTGAAAGAAATAAGTACAAAGTGATGCATTCTGTGAAAGAAATAAGTACAAATGATGCATTCTGTGAAAGAAATAAGTACAAAGTGATGCATTCTGTGAAAGAAATAAGTACAAAGTGATGCATTCTGTGAAAGAAATAAGTACAAAGTGATGCATTCTGTGAAATAAATAAGTACAAATGATGCATTCTGTGAAAGAAATAAGTACAAATGATGCATTCTGTGAAAGAAATAAGTACAAAGTGATGCATTCTGTGAAAGAAATAAGTACAAAGTGATGCATTCTGTGAAATAAATAAGTACAAAGTGATGCATTCTGTGAAAGAAATAAGTACAAATGATGCATTCTGTGAAAGAAATAAGTACAAATGATGCATTCTGTGAAAGAAATAAGTACAAAGTGATGCATTCTGTGAAAGAAATAAGTACAAAGTGATGCATTCTGTGAAAGAAATAAGTAGAAAGAAAATATCTATCAAGTGTGTTAGACTTGAGAGGATGACTGAGGTGAAGGACGTGAGGATGATAATTGGTTCACATACAGATCATTCAGAACAAAGTCATTATACAGTTGTACTGGACAAGAAATAAACTACATCTTGCACATCATACCCACTTCTAGTGAGTTTAGAAAACACATTCAATTAAACAAAAGAATGTATTATAAAATGATGAGGAGAGGGTGAAGGTATTAGGTGTGCATTCAGCTGTGGAGAGAAATAATCAAGACAACATGATTTGGGCGAAATGGGTGGATGGTACTGCAGTGAAGCAGAGAACAGTATGTAAAGAACTGTGGAAGTAGAAGATGGCATGGTTGGCAGGCACGGTGATCATCTTAATTCAAATTAAGGGATGTAGTTCTTCAGCGAGACAATTGAGGGTCAGTGTAATGCCTGTCACAAGCTGCTGTAAAATACAAAATGGATAAGGGTTTGGGAAAACATTGGATAAGACAAAGAAGAGTTTCAGGGAAGATAAGGTGACCAGCATGTACAACCCACATCATAATGTGTATGTTCCCATGCCTGCAAAGTTTCTGCCAGAAAAGCAAGGTGATTAAATAATAAAAACAAGAAATTCTGTTGGAGCTACATTTTAATATTATATGCAATATGCATTGCAATTAATTAAATATGCTATCATTCAAATGTGACTTTAAATAAGAAAATGGTATCCAAACATTTAAACTGGTACACACTGCAAAATGTGTGCAATGGCTACTTTCTGATAAACATTACTAATATAAAGGATGGCGATCGCTTAGCAAAATGCAAAAAAAATAGCTGCATTAATCTGCAGTGATCCCGTGATTAACTAGGGGTCAAAAGGTATTTGACTTGAATCAATTTGTAATGCACTAACTACCCCTATAAAAGGTGTTGACATAGTGTAGCTCAGAGTGACCTAAGCAAAACACTGTCCATTGTCAGTTGTTTGCTTGCTCTATTTAACAGTGTATATAGCTTTCAAATGGAGCAGAATGTGCATATAAATAAAGAGGGTTACAAAATTATCAGAATTAGCTTAAGATGCATGTCTACCATAGTGTGTTCTTGAACTCTGACACACAGTTGTAACATTAGTAGACTGATGAAATGCTGTAATAGCCACTTCTTAATATATATCACACAATTGTGAAGGTGTTCGCTACATTTACTTTCTTCTTGCTTCAGTCTAGTATCCTTAATCTTTTCTGTAACAATAATGACCCTTTCAAGAGACTTACACATGTACTTCAGCTGAGACAAATATGACGTGTTCTTTGAACCTTATTCAAAATTGTTTACTTTCAATGTTTATCTGTATTTATTGACATTATTCTGCATACAGGACGTCACTGACATTTTTGATTTATTTATGTGCATACATGTTTGCAGTGCTACTTTTATCATTCGGTTATATACGTTGCTTTTCATCTGGAATACAAAATGTATAAATAATGAGTCCCCACTATGTGAACACATGCATATTTCAAAATATGAGGGGTTAAAAGGCTAGCATGAAAGGATTTCAGTTTTATAAACCTCATTCTTGGAATATAACTTGCTGTGCTGCCGTTGTAAATATGATTTATTAATCCGGTGAACAATCCCATGGAAAATGCTGTTATGTATGAAGCAGCTAATAAGGTCCCAAATAATGCAGCACATAAGGCTTCATGAACTTACTGGAGGATCATATGTTTTATCTCAGTCTTGTTATGCTGTGCTGATTGTAAGCTAAAGGATTTAGTATGAGGAGAAGATTAAGACAGACTAGAAACAGATTTCAGTGGGTAATAAAAACTCATTTTTAATAAGTGAATTATCCTTTAGTTCACCTCTAAGCTTTACAGATTTTTTCTGAGCAGGCAGTTATGTAAATTATTTCAGTTTATGACAGAGAAATGGTAGCACAAGAATAAAAATTGCATGCTTTTTAGTAAAACAAAATGTAATCTGAGTGCCATTTTGTATTGGGATGGCATGTAAAGTCAATAACAGAAAAGCCAAAACATTTGTAAGGTCCACATAAATGAATGATAAACGTATTTATTTATTTTTTTTTATTTCAGCAATAATCCATGACTGGTTATTGGTAAATCCTGTGTTATCCACTATCTAGAGTAGATTATTGCTGTTTTACAATGACATTATTTAAGAAAAAAACTTACTTTTTCTAAATAATATCATTGTATAAATTGACTTTTGTGTCTTTCCTACAGCTTCTGGTAGTCTGGGCCAGCCAAGATATGCACAGTGCATGCTACAAGCTTGTAAATTCTGCACAATAAATCATTGCATTTTTAACGTAAGATTCTTCAAAATATGTCCTATTTTTTTTTATTATGATTTATGTGCCCCCTCCATATGACAGTCATGACCCAGGCACTGTAGAAATGGCAATAGTCCCCCCCCCCCCCGGAAAAATCATAACTCTCAACTGTCCCTGGTTTTGTTACTATTTTCCCTTGTCCCTCTTAAAAATATTTATTGTCTAGTAAATCAGTGATGATTACAGTAAGTCAGTAATGCAAGACTCTATTACATACATTTTATTTTTCAGAAAAA